>NW_026559027.1:0-92241 GCF_026930045.1 Uloborus diversus
CAGAAAGCATAACTGACAATAACATGTTATCAACAAACGGTTTTTCTTGTGATATTATTACCCTTGAAAAGACTTGTAGACTAGCCCACTCCACATTGTGCAGGAGTGCCTTAAAAAATACAAAGTAACAACTAATCTGTGCTCCGAATATGGATGCACATCTTTCTTCTCTCCACTGAGATGAATATAGAGTTTTTATTAATGTGTTTGAGTTTATTGAATGTGTTTTAAAATGTTTTACATTGATAATAAAAAAAATCAACTTTTTTTTAATTTAATAGTATTTTTGAGCATCTTTACAGAGTTGTCCTTATAGGGGAACCTTGTCCCTAATAAGCCCAATTCGCCACTTTTTGTTAAACTGCTGACAGACATAATTTAAACTTAAATTTTCACAGGAACTGTTTTTTTTTTCTTGTTTTTACTTCCTTTTACCAAAAAAGGAAGTATTGTATTCGCGAAAAAATCCCCCCCCCCTCCCAGAATCGGCCTTAATTTCCATTTTGCTCAACCCCCGAATGAATGTTGAGTTTATTTTTCCACCGGACCACACTTGGATATATGCCTAGGAATCTACAGACACCCAAAATATCCATTTTGACGATCCCCGAGTTAATTACAACACGTTTTCTCGTGACGGCTGTATGTATTGATGTATGCGTGTATGTGTGTATGTATGTCGCATAACTCAAGAAGGAAATGTCCTAGAAAGTTAAAATTTGGTACTTAGACTCTTAGTAGGGTCTAGTTGTGCACCTCCTCTTTTGGTTGCATTCGGGTGTTTCTAAAGGGGTCTAAATAAGGGTTGTCAACTGTTCTTTAATTCTTTAAAGAACAGTTGACAACCTGGAGTTAATTCCATGGTTATTAGTGACAGTTAAATCCTTTTCAGCTGCGATGCTGCAGAAGTTGTTAACATGCTAGGCTCAGATCTGATCTCCCCCCCGCCGGTAAGCCTTCCGAATTCTCCCTCTGAACAAACTTTTTTCCCCCTTTCATTTTTCTTCTTTTTTGTATGAAAACACTAATGTACTTATAGAAAAATTGATTTAACATTCTGTACATTGACAGTTGAATTCAGAATGTTTTTTTGTAGTTGAAATGGAAATATTCATGACATAGCACAGTGGTTTTATTTGTATTATACTTATAAATTTTGATTTTGAAAAAAAAAAAAAATTTTAATCAAAACACATTACCCACCATCCGGGGCGGACTGACTGACTTTGGCTCAGTCGGCAAAAGGATATTTTGCCCCACTTCTGTAAATTAGTTGAGCAAAGACATTAAACTACTACTAGTTCCTTTTTTTTTTTAAGTTCCTAAATCAAGATTTAAAGTTCTAAAACAGAAAATTGCGAAACGTAAAATATATCTAACACTGACACATTTTTTATGTGCCTTGAAAGGATACTTATATTTATAAGCCTGAAAAGGCACATCTTTAGGCTTCTATACTGACAACATAGGAAGGACACGAGGAAAGAGATGAGGAACCAGGTAAACCCCTCTGGAAATTTTTTGAAAATGGTTGATCTATATAGGCCTAAGAAAAGAATCGGGACATGGGGTTCTAGTTCTTTTCCAAGCGATATTTTCAAAGTTGATGCCAAAAAAGGCAATTTTACAATTTTCGGTAGCGTTAAAGGAGAGGAGAAAAAAGGGGGTTCCCCCCACAATTTTGGTTTTAACTTTTTTTTTTTTAAATTGAAATCCATTTTAGTCTATCTTTGTTTACAATAGAATGTCGGGGGCTCTTCCCAGAAATTCTCTGAAGTGGGAAGTTTTAGAAATTCAATTTTAGGCTATCCTTAGTAAAATTAATGGAACAGCATAGGGAGCTCTTTACAAAAACGTTTAGAGTTTAAACTATTAAAAAATGCAAAACTAACTTTAGTCACGTTTGAGATAGTAGGAGGGTCAGTGATTTCAATTGGAAGTATTTAAAACTGAAGTATACTTGACCCAATTTTAAACTACATTTCGTTACTATAGGGAATATGGCAACTCTCCTTCTAAAATTTCCAACACTGAAATTTTAAAAATATAATCTTATAATATGTTTGGAAACATTGAAAGGAAAAGTATATGCAGTTGCTTCTTGGACAACTTATTGGCCACAATGGCACATTTGATTCTGAATTGTGATAATATTGTAAATTAAACTGTGCTTTGGTTAACAATTGATTATTTTTTCCCTGCATTTTTTACTGTCTGTCAATAGTTTTTTTTTTTTTTTTTTTTTGTCATTTTCGGAGTTTTTGCCAGTTTCTGCCGAAAATGTGGCAGAAAGTGGTTTTTGCCGTGCCGGTTTTAACCGGTGTTTTTAACCGCCCCGGCAGAAACTTGGCAGCCCTGATTCCTATTGCATTTATTTTATTATGTGTGTTATCTGTTGTATGTTACGAGTACATGTAATGCATAATATTAATGTAAATTTGCTATTATGTCGGACAGCCGAGCTTGCCCGAAGTTCATAGTTTAGAGCCGAACGCTCTTCCGAAAAAAATTTTATCAATTTAATAGAACAACTAAATTTAGTGCTTTTAAGCTTTATTAAAAAAAACACACAGGTTGATTTAAATTTTTTTTTCTTGCCGAAAGCGACGTAAACAATTGGAAAATTGTATTAGAACTTTGCTTTAAAAAAAAAATGCATAAGAACTACAGGCTGCATCAAGGTTTTGCAACAGCAAGGGGCGTTTCCGAAAACTTGATTTCTAGACCGTAAGTTTATTTTTCGTCATTAGCCGGCCTGATAAGTTTTAAAATAAGAGGGGGGGATTTCTTCAAGAGATAAGAAAGATTTCGCATGCTGACAGAAAAATAATCCACTGAAATAATATATAAGAAAAGATATTGAAGAGAAGTGTTTTTATTTTTTAAAATTTTTACAATTTGTTATCGCAGGCTGCTTGAACCGTTATGGTTTAGATGGCAGCACGTGTTCATCATTTAACAGCACGTTTAAAATACAAATTAATTTGAACTAAGTTCTTTTATAAGCGTAGCTTTTCGGATGTAGTAAAAATGTGATAAGCAATTTGTTTTTTTTTTTTGTAAAAAGAAGAAAAACTACCTATTTTACCCTTCAAATTGAGGTAGTAATTTTTTTATTTGTACAAAGAGTCAAAAACTCATTAGAAGAATCGATATTTCAATATACGATTTATTATTTTTTTCTGAACGAAAAACAATTCCATTGTAGTCTGAAATCTTAAACCCAATACTTATATTTTCGCTTACATTATGCTTTAATTTTCTTATCGGAGCCAAAGCTTTAAAAAAAAACAAAAAAAAAAGCCTTGCAATTCAGAATCAATTTAGCTCCATGTTACTTCAAGTTTTCATAACAGCAAGCAGCGTTTCCATCTCATCTATTCCCTCATATTTGTTATTCATTGTTATTAAGTTTTCATGCAATGCGCGATGTTTCTCTAATTTTTTTGATGCAGATTGTCCGGACATGGGCCCGAACACTCATTCTCCTGGTTACCAGTCGAACGCTCTGCCGATCAAGCTGTTCAGCTCTGTCGGTTACAGTGCAAGTTAAATTTCTAAATTTAACCGAAAACCTCATTCTGGTTCTTTAAAACAGGTGTTTTTGATAGAAAAACACATTTTCAGACCCTGGGTCTATTTTTCATCAGTAGACTGCACGATAAGCTTTAAAATAAGGTGTAAATCGAAGAAATCGATCAAGAATTGAGGAAAATCTCGCGTAGAAACAAAAAACAGGCTACCGAAGCTTTTCTTGCATTTTACTTTATTGTATTTCATTTTGTTATGCAAAACTACTGTAGAACCTCAAGTAGTTTAATTTTTTTTTTACTGAATTCCAGCTCAATCAAGACATTTCTTTGAATTTTATGTTGCCTGTTTTTCTATTTCTGTGTACAGAGTAAGACATATTAAACTTTTTCATAAGATAATGAAAATACTGTACCTGTTCTGTTTTCTGACGACCGTTTGAAAAATCTGTTTATTTCTAAAAAATATACCTTGTGTTTATTCGCGATTTGTGATGTGTTGGTTAGCAGAAAATAATTCACATGAAAGCCTTTTAACCAAATTAGTTTCCTCGTTACAATCTACAAATATTGAGAAAATCAGACGTGACAGACTTGGTCAAGATAATTTGAGTTATTTATTGACCAGTTAAAGAAAAAAGTTAAATACATTTATTTAAAATCTTCGAAGTATTTTTTAAATGCCGTTAAGAGTTAAGAAATACTATTAAAGTTCAAAATTCATTTTTTATGTTCATTGTCTGTGGTGAAGAGCAAATAAAAAAGAAGTTTAAATTGTGAAAGTATTTAAATTAATTAATTTTTTTTTAACTTCTCAAAAAATTTAAAAAAACCGAAAAGTGGGCAAAATAATGGGTTTTTTCAAAAAAAACCCATGGGGTAAAATTCGGCCAACTCTGACATAAATGCACCAATGACTAGCTAATTAACTGGGGACAAACATGATATAATATTCACATTCAATTGATAGTGGCAGAGAAACTGAATGCTACACACCAACTGAAAAATTTATTTTGAGCACTTAATAACAATCAAGTTGTTATTAAGTGCTCAAGTTGTTATTAAGTGTTTCATAGTCAAGTTCACCAGCTCTCGAGGTATCTGAGACTCTGTACCGGGTGGCATTGACCTTGAGCAGCTTGAGTTGGTTGTAAAATTTACCTGTGCTCTCACAATTTTCCCCAATTCGACTTGTGACAAAGTACCCAGATCTCCCCTACTTTCAAATGCTGTCTCATCCACATCATTGACTGTCATCACCATCTGCCAGCAGTTTGCCTCATAGGAAGTGCTTCGCTAGACCAAACAGATGGAAAAAGCACGGGAACAGGTCTCGGCAGTGAGATGGATGGTGTAGTACTAGAGCCAGAGGCGCATTTGAATGTGAAGCCGCCACGGGCTTTTGAAACTGGCTGCCCTCTAGTTGTGTTAATTCACAGAGTTGGGGGAAAAAATTACGATTTCTTTTTAATACTTAAATCTGATTTTTTAAAAATTTAAATCGGCTTTTTTTTAAATTTAAATAATTTTTTTTAATGAAATCTGGTCAAAATCAAATTTGAAATGCAATAATAAAAATCAACATTAAACTAACAAAATTATAATCGCTAATTCTGTTATAATAATTATCATCTTGAAGCATTTCATTATAGTACTTCACTTACTTTTAATGGATGATATTTTTAGTTAATGAATTTTTTTTTTATTCCCTAAAATTATTCATAAAAATGTCAAACTTTAAAAATAATAGAAGTTTCTGAAGTTTTATATATGGCTAAATGTAATGCAATAATAATAATGTACTCTTATACAGTTAGCAAGTTACAATTTAAAATTGATTTGAGCTGCGAAACAGGCGATTATATTTGCAGTTTGTATGTAAATATAAAATTGGTTGGTCATCCTATGAAAGAACTCATGACTAAAAAAAAAGGTTTTTTGGTTTAAAAAAAGGTACGGGGAAAAGTGCCGCCCCCTTCATCATGCCGCCCTGGGCTATAGCCCAGCGAGCCCATACGTAAATACGGCACGGACTAGAACTATCTTGAACTGATGGCGACGACGTTCATCATGAAGTCTAACTCTAGATGAGACAGCAGCCCAAAGACTTAAATGCAGCTGGAATGCAGGCTATGATAAAACAACAGGGTGGGTGCATCAACATTACTTAAGATAATGTGGAAAAATAAAAATTGTTTCCAAGTGGAAAATTATTTTTTATTATGTGTTGTGATATGACTTTTTTGTGCTTTCACTTGTAAATTACCCCGTAACTCAACAAATTAAATACTGTGTTTTGATTGTGAATGTAAACAATTTTATTAAAATAAGTTTTTTTATTGTTGATTAAAATTAAATACTTTAAGAAGCTTTCTTTTTTGTGTGTAGGTGCTTCTTCGTGCCCAGTTCGGCTCTTTAAACCGGACATCGCAACATAGACATCGGGAGATTCAGCTCCGATGCAAGTGACTTTCAAACGTTGAAGAGCTTTTTCGGTATAGTTATGATGTCTGAGCATTCTTTTGAAAGAGGACATTCATCGTTACACTTCTTTGCACTGTGAAATAATATTTTACTATTTTATACCAGAATTTTTTTAAATTTTGAATCCAAAAATACACGTTGAACATGGCCTGTGTATAAACACCTCTCACACGAGGTCCATTAAAATACAGGATACAAAAGTCTTATATGTTTTTATGAAAATTTGCCACATAGGGCATAAATTTAGAGTCATCGTGAAAGAGGTGCCTTTGACAACTAACATTTTCATTTATTTGTTGATAAAAATCCGTAACCTTGATTATTATTCTCTAATGGTCAGAAAAAGATATATCCATGTTTTCGTTTTAGAGACATTTCTGTACTAAGTAAAATTTGGCAGTTTCGAAGTTGAACTACTGCTTTATGTGAAAAATCATCTTCAAATTATTTGGACATGTCGGATCCTATGAAAACAAACTCAATTGTGCATGAAACATTGTGCACTGAAGGAAAAACATATGCTTGTGACTACTGTAAAAAGACATTTTCTCATAAAGGACACTGGAAGAGCCATTTGTTGTTACATTTACATATTAATGAATGGCCATTTTCTTGTGAGTATTGTAAAAAGATATTTTCTTTTAATTCAAGTTTAAAAACACATTTGAGGATACACACTAATAAAAAAACATATTCTTGTGACTACTGTAAAAAGACATTTTCTGTTAGTTCGAGTTTTAAAAGACATTTGAGGATACACACAAATGAAAAACCATATTCTTGCGAGTTTTGTAAAAAGACATTTTCTCAGGCGTCACGTATGAAAACACATTTGAGGATACACACTAATGAAAAACCATATTCTTGTGAGTTTTGTAAAAAGACATTTTCTGATAGTTCGTCTTTGAAAACCCATTTGAGGATACACACTAATGAAAAACCATACTCTTGTGAGTTTTGTAAAAAGACATTTTCTGATAGTTCGTCTTTGAAAACCCATTTGAGGATACACACTAATGAAAAACCATATTCTTGTGAGTATTGTAAAAAGATATTTTCTTTTAATTCAAGTTTAAAAACACATTTGAGGATACACACTAATAAAAAAACATATTCTTGTGACTACTGTAAAAAGACATTTTCTGTTAGTTCGAGTTTTAAAAGACATTTGAGGATACACACAAATGAAAAACCATATTCTTGCGAGTTTTGTAAAAAGACATTTTCTCAGGCGTCACATATGAAAACACATTTGAGGATACACACTAATGAAAAACCATATTCTTGTGAGTTTTGTAAAAAGACATTTTCTGATAGTTCGTCTTTGAAAACCCATTTGAAGATACACACTAATGAAAAACCATACTCTTGTGAGTTTTGTAAAAAGACATTTTCTGATAGTTCGTCTTTGAAAACCCATTTGAGGATACACACTAATGAAAAACCATATTCTTGTGAGTATTGTAAAAAGGCATTTTCTGTTAGAACAAGTTTGAAAACACATTTGAGGATACACACTAATGAAAAACCATATTCTTGTGAGTATTGTAAAAAGGCATTTTCTGATAGTTCGTCTTTGAGAAAACATTTGAGGATACACACAAATGAAAAACCATATTCTTGTGAGTTTTGTAAAAAGAAATTTTCTCAGGCGTCACATATGAAAACCCATTTGAGGATACACACTAATGAAAAACCATATTCTTGTGAGTTTTGTAAAAAGACATTTTCTCAGGCGTCAAATATGAAAACACATTTGAGGATACACACAAATGAAAAACCATATTCTTGTGAGTATTGTAAAAAGGCATTTTCTGGTAGTTCGTCTTTGAGAAAGCACTTGAGGATACACACAAATGAAAAACCATACTCTTGTGAGTTTTGTAAAAAGACATTTTCTGATAGTTCGTCTTTGAAAATCCATTTGAGGA
Organism: Uloborus diversus; assembly: GCF_026930045.1. Taxonomy (NCBI): domain Eukaryota; kingdom Metazoa; phylum Arthropoda; class Arachnida; order Araneae; family Uloboridae; genus Uloborus; species Uloborus diversus. The sequence continues at coordinate 7,946 of NW_026559027.1, forward strand.
TACACACTAATGAAAAACCATATTCTTGTGAGTATTGTAAAAAGGCATTTTCTGTTAGAACAAGTTTGAAAAAACATTTGAGGATACATACTAATGAAAAACCATACTCTTGTGATTATTGTAACAAAGCATTTTCTGATGGTTCTACTTTGAAAAAACACTTGAGGATACACACTAATGAAAAACCATATTCTTGCGAGTACTGTAAAAAGACATTTTCTGATAGTTCAAGTTTTAAAAAACATTTGAGGATACATACTAATGAAAAACCATATTCTTGTGAGTATTGTAAAAAGGCATTTTCTTTTAGATCAAGTTTGAAAACCCATTTGAGGATACACACTAATGAAAAACCGTATTCTTGTGAGTATTGTAAAAAGGCATTTTCTGATAATTCTACTTTGAGAAAGCATTTAAGGATACACAATGATGAAAAACCATATTCTTGTGAGTTTTGTAAAAAGACATTTTCTCAGATTGGAAATTTGAAAACACATTTGAGGATACACTCTAATGAAAAACCATATTCTTGTGAGTTTTGTAAAAAGACATTTTCTCAGGCGATACATATGAAAACACATTTGAGGATGCACACAAATGAAAAACCATATTCTTGTGATCAGGGTTACTAGACATTTTCTCTGAGTTAAAGTTTAAAAACACATTTGAGGATACATACTAAAGAAAAATCACATTCTTGTCATCGGTACTCGCCGATGTTGCTGATTCTAACATTGCGATGCATGGGCAGTAAAATATCGTGATAGTATTCTAATGCATTGTGATGCTCCGGTAGATATTCTGTTCGTTAAATCAGGTGTGTCGTCGACGGGGGGGAGGGGGTCATGGCGCTTTGTGCTCTATTGAATTTTTTTGAAGTGTTTGGAGTTTTCTTATTCTTTGTGGTGTTCAGGAGGGTGGGGGCACTCCTGAATAAATGTAAATATAGTAGAAACTTTCACTGAAAATCATTTCTCTAACACCAGTTACAATTTGGTTCTTATATTTTTTGTAGAAGTTTCTCCCCCCCCCCTGCCCTCGTAGTTATGAAGTAACATTACTTGTGTGAGATGATTATCAACTGAACATGATGTTTTTGATGCTATGAATATGTTTTGAATGTAAGTACAAAAAAATTGAAGATACAATTATTTCAAACAAGCATAGTATTTTAAAAAATAAAATTGTAGGCTTTGTTAGTTTACATTAGCCTGATGAAATCATAACTTCAATAAAGTGTTTAAAAACAAATTCTTTTGATTTTTTGAATCTTCATTTTGCAGTTTTAGAGAATGTGATTCTGAATATTAAGTATGTTTTCAGTAAATTACTGCCCTTATAGCCAGCTCTAAGGCAGAAGAAATACGCAAAAAATACACTGCCAGCTCAGTCATTCCATCCCAGGACTGCAGTTTCGTGCCTGTTAGCAGTCATCAACTCGGGATATAAAGTAAGTGAGCTGAAGGTGGAAAACCTCTTAAAGGAGCCAAGAGTGCCAAACAAACTGGTAGCCAGTGGCGGATCTATGACTCAAACAAGGGGGGGGGATTAACCTCAGTCCCTGTGGGGAGTTACTGTATTAGAGGGTCTTTTTCATTGTTTTTGCAAGTACTTTCAACCTCGGTGGGGGGGGGGGCATCGCTCTTAGGGGAGTGACAGACATCCCTGTTTAACCAGTGTGAAATTTTCTCTGCAAGGGGTCCCTTTCCCAAAATATTTATTACTTTTAATACTGTAACGGATTCGGTGCGACTTCCACTTTCTTGAAATGAAGACACAGTTCTTGATAAAAACACAGGAAATTTATTTACACTATGTACAGGAGAAACCGTTAACAACTGCTAAATTATTCATCAGCAATTATCACACAACACCGTAAACTCAACGTTTACACACGTATTTACTTCCAAATACGAAGACAACACAGCGAAATGCCTCGCTATAAACAGAGCAAAATGCTATCAGTTCGAAATATCAATCGAAACTCTCCCGTTTATCCATCGCTAACGGCTTTTATAAACATAGAAGAATTTTCCACAAGATTCTTTCTGCTTCCAGAAATGCGTAGACCATTTTACAACTACACTTCCATTGATAAAATCAGTGAATGAAATAAGAAAAAAAAGAATAGGGGGTTGTATACTTTAGCCATATGTTAAGAGGTTGTATATTCATTACGGGAAACTATTTACAGGTTACGTTACTACAATAATTACTATTTACAGGATTTGTAACATTGCCCCCTTCCTAAGGACTGCACGTCCCGGGCAGTACAATCCCCAGAAAGGGTGCCAAACTTCTATCACAAGTTTACCAATATATACATTAATTAATAACTAACAGATACAGAAAACACAATAATAACAAGAAATATTACTAAACATTAAAAGCAAAAATTATCTACAACTTTTATGTGATCAACCATGGTTGCTTACGTAATACTCATGAACTATGGCCATAGTATGGGGCTAACCGATCATAATGTACAACCCTAGGTTTTGCATTAGGTGATTTTTGGATCCTCACTACGACGTCATTTAGTCGGTTAAGGACTTTGTAGGGTCCATCCCAATGCGACTGCAATTTGGGTGACAGACCTTTCCGTCGGATGGGATTCCATAACCAAACCTTGTCGCCTTCGTTGAATTCATGTCCAGTAGACCTTGTGTCGTATCGGGTCTTCATCTTCTCCGCCGCGATGTTGATTCGCTCTCGTGCGAAGTTATGAACGTCTTCCAACCGGGCCTGGAGATCCTGGATGTATTCCTCAGGAGATGCAGGCGCATCCGGAGGACGACCGAAGACGAGATCACAAGGTAGCCGAAGCTCTCGTCCGAAGAGCATCTGAGATGGGGCATATCCGGTAGTCTCGTGGACAGCACTGCGGTAGGCCAGCAGGAACAAAGGTAGCTTCTTGTCCCAATCCTGTTGATTTCTGGATACCATAAGTGAGAGATTATTCAGGATTGTGCGGTTAAATCTCTCCACCATGCCGTCCGATTGTGGGTGTAGTGGTGTTGTCCTAGTTTTCTCAATTCCGAGAATTTGACATAGGCCCTTAAACAGAGCAGAGATGAAATTCCTCCCTTGATCGGAATGAATCTGCAAAGGTGTTCCATATCTCGAGATCCAATGTTGGACTAGAGTCTCTGCTACGGTGGTAGCCTCTTGATCTGGAATGGGATATGCTTCCGGCCATTTAGTGAAATAGTCGATGGAAACAAGAATGTATTTGTTCCCATCAGCAGTTCTTGGTAGAGGACCCAGGATGTCGATCCCAATTCGTTCGAAAGGAGCTCCAACGTTGTACAGATGTAGCTTCCCTCTGCTTCTCTTCTTCGGTCCTTTACGAGCAGCACAGGCGTCACAAGAATGGCACCACTTCTCCACGTCATCCTTCGCCTTGCTCCAGAAGAAGCGCTCCCGAACTTTATTGAGGGTTTTCAAGACACCAAAATGTCCTCCAGTCGCACTACTATGTATTTCTTTCAAAACATCTGAAATCCTTGATCGGGGAAGTAGTAACTGCCACCTAGATGTTTTACCGTCGTCAGATTCCCATTTCCGGTGTAGCACGCCGTTCCGTAAATGGAGTGAGTTCCATAAAGTCCAGTATATTTTTGTTGCAGGACTAAAGATGGAAACGTCCTGCCAGCTAGGTCGCCGACTGTCACTCTCCATGAACTCCAAAATTGGTTTTATGTCGGGGTCTTTAAGTTGATCTTTTCGAACTTGGTCGTCACTCCATGGATCAGGTTCTGATGATATTGGAGTCACTGTCACCTGATAGGCGGTAGGGCTAGTCGTTCCATACTGTTTCTCGATTCGGGAACAATAGTGGCAGTTCTCAGGACAGGGTCTCCTTGATAAAGCGTCAGCATTATCGTGAGATAACCCTTTTCGATGCTTGATCTCCATGTCATATTCCTGGAGCCGCTGTATCCATCTGGCTATCTGGCCTTCCGGATTTTTGAAGTTCAAAAGCCAAGTTAATGAGGCATGATCTGTCCGAAGCAGAAATTTTCGGCCGTAGAGGTAATGATGGAAGTGTTCTACAGCTTTCACTATGGCCAGTAACTCCTTTCTGGTGACGCAGTAATTTCGCTCCGACTTTGATAAGCATTTGCTCCAGTAAGCGATGACATGTTCATTTCCGTCAATTTCTTGGGATAAAACAGCTCCGATGCCCTCGTTGCTCGCATCAGTGTCCAGGATGAAGGATTTTTCAGGCTGAGGATAGGCGAGGATAGGCGTTGATGTTAAAGCCTCCTTCAGTCGTAGAAATGCATCTTCGCATTCTTTGGACCATTCGAACTTCTGCTTGCTCTCCGTCAGCTTATGCAAAGGTCGTGCAATGTTAGAAAAACCCTTTACAAACTTCCTGTAGTATGTGCAGAGCCCCAGGAAACTTCGCAGCTGATGGATGTCTTCGGGACGACTCCAACTCTTGACTGCAGATACCTTCTCTGGATCGGTTTGTACACCCTCAGAAGAAATGATGTGACCAAGGTAGTTCACTTCCCGGCAGAACAAATTACATTTGGACGGGCTTAACTTCAGATTGGCTTCCTTAAGCTTTTGCAGCACTTTCCTAAGATTTGCCAGATGTTCTTCGAAACTGCGTCCCACGATGATGATATCGTCTAAGTAGACCAGACAGGATTCGTAGGAAAGTCCTCTTAACACTGTCTCCATAAGACGCTCGAACGTAGCTGGTGCATTGCAGAGGCCGAAGGGCATCACTTTAAACTGCCATAAGCCTTGTCCAGTTGTAAACGCTGTCTTCTCTCGGTCATCAGGGTGTATCTCAACCTGCCAGTAGCCGCTCTTCAAGTCCAGGGTCGAAAACCACTTGTGTCCGGAAAGAGTGTCCAAGGTGTCGTCTATCCGTGGAAGAGGGTAACTGTCTTTCTTGGTGATTTCATTCAGTCGTCGGTAATCGACACAAAATCTGGTGGAGCCATCTTTCTTTCGGACCAAGACGATGGGAGAGGCCCAAGGACTGGATGAAGGTTCGATTACATCATTCTCCTTCATCTCTTTCAGGAGGGTCTCAACCTCTTCCTTCTTGGCGAACGGTAGTCGTCTTGGATGCTGTTTAATAGGGGGGTGTTCTCCAGTGTAGATCCTATGCTGCATTAAATTCGTACGGCCAACATCCTCCGATGTAGATGAAAACAGATGCTTGAAGTCATCCACCAATTGTTCCGCAGCAGTTCTTTGGTCTTTCGTTAATGGTGCACTCCCAATTAACTTCGATGTCAAGGACTCAGAAGACACAGTCTCGGGGGAATTGATTCTTCTAATGATGCAGTTTACTGGAGTACAAGTTGCTAACACTTCACCTTTCCGGATATTCCTTGGCCTTTCACTCACGTTGGCGACTCTCACAGGAATTACATCCTTAGAAAGGTCAACAAGCGTAGATGCTACCAGCACTCCTTTTGGGTTATTGCTTAAGTTGGGGTATTCAATGAGTCCAAATCTAAAACTATTGCTTTCTTCAATGGAGCCGGGTATTAATGATTCTGACCTTGAGGGAATTGATAAATCTGTTTGGGCAATTATTTGATGAGCGGATTTTACATCACTTTCTGCGGGAAAGACTGCTATGTCTTCTCTCGTCGAGTGCAGCTCGTTAGTCTTGAAATCGAGGTTGAAGTCATACTTCTTTAAAAAGTCCAATCCGAGAATGAAGGGGTCTATGATAGCAGCAACGAATGCGGTATGATGGTAAATGGCATTTCCAAACACAATTTCTAAGTTCACTTTACCTTCAATCTCGATCTTGTCACCTGTCACAGTTTGGAGGGTAACGCAGGGCGGCGTCCACAGAATGTTGAGTCCAAATTGACGAGCCACATCTGTTCTAATGATCGTAACATTGGCTCCAGTGTCAATAATCAGTTCGCATGGAAACCCGTTTACATATGCGTAAACAAACAGTCCATTACTGCCGCCACTCGTCGATGAAATCTGGAAAACTTTAAGATGGGGCTCATTCCAATTTGGCGACCTCCGCCCCGCGAGATTGCCATGGCTTAGTTTTCCTGGACCTGGGAGGGAGAGGTGCTCTTCCCTCTGGTTTCTTGGCGAGCTTCACAGTTTCTTCGTAAGTGACCCTCGCCGCCACATTTCCAGCACTTAAGTGATTGTCCATTTTGGTACTTGGGAGCCGAAGTCCTTTTGACGATTCCTGCAATTTCTTTTATTTGCTTTTCCAGTTCAGCAAAGCGTGACGAAACCGGATCAGGCTCATCAGTTTTGACGCCGCGGATCGAATGGCGATCCTTGCGGGTTGCTTGCTGGGCGGCCTCCAACTTCATCGCATACACAACAGCAGAATTCAGGTCTTTGACATCCGCCATCCGTAGAGCTTTCTGGATTTCCGGATCTCGAACCCCGTCGATGTAGTAGTTGAGTGCCAGGTTGTCCCGAACATCCGCAGGACAGTCGCAAAAAGCAAGATGAGACAGTCTTTCGATGTCCGCCGCGAGCTCTTGCAGGGTTTCTCCGGTTCTCTGGAAACGGGACTTCAACTGGAGTCGGCTGAAATCTTTCTGGCACTTCTCACCGAAGCGAAGCTCCAACGCAGATGTGAGGGCGGCGAAATCCAGGCGCTGGCCGTCCGGAAGGTTCTGAAGAATGTCCGCTGCGTCACCTCTCAGGGATGCTGCAAGATGGCAGGCCTTGGTAGCAGAGTCCCATCCGTTCGCTTCCGCCACTATCATGAACTGAGTTTTATAAACCTGCCACGAAGTTTTCCCATCAAATGTGGCAAGTTTAATGGACGGTCGAGCAACCGATGTGGGAGCGCCAAACTGTACAAAGCTGCTTTCCGCCGCCAATCTCCTTTCCAGGTCTTTAAAGATGTCTTCTTTAAGTTGATGAAATTTTCTATCTTCTTCTTCCAGTTTATTTTCTACAGCATTGCATCGGCCTTCCACGGAACTTAATTTTTCTTCAAATTTCTCTTCGATAGCATCAACTCGATGCTCTATCTCATTAAATTTATTTTCCATCAGTCTTTACCGAAGTAAGATCGTTTTTAATTTCCTCTTGGTTAGAAACTAGGTCATTTTTCAGCACCGTTAAATCACTTTTCAATTGGTTTTGATTAGCCGCCATATCATTTTTTAATTGTTCTTGATTAGCTGCCATATCATTTTTTAATTGTTCTTGATTAGCTGCCATATCATTTTTTAATTGTTCTTGATTAGCTGTAAAACTTGCAGTCAAGTCACTTTTTAATTGTTCTTGATTGGCTGTAAAACTTGCAGTCAAGTCACTTTTTAATTGTTCTTGATTAGCCGCCATATCACTCTTCACAGAGGTGATTGCGTCAAGAAGTTGTTTTAATTGTTCATCCATTGCGCGAGTAATCACCATAAAAATAAAGTCCTAATTCAAAAAAAGTCTTTATGAAAAAATGTCCAAAGTCACACTTACTCCAAGAAAGTCCAGAAGAAGCCCCACGTTGGGCGCCAATTGTAACGGATTCGGTGCGACTTCCACTTTCTTGAAATGAAGACACAGTTCTTGATAAAAACACAGGAAATTTATTTACACTATGTACAGGAGAAACCGTTAACAACTGCTAAATTATTCATCAGCAATTATCACACAACACCGTAAACTCAACGTTTACACACGTATTTACTTCCAAATACGAAAACAACACAGCGAAATGCCTCGCTATAAACAGAGCAAAATGCTATCCAGTTCGAAATATCAATCGAAACTCTCCCGTTTATCCATCGCTAACGGCTTTTATAAACATCGAAGAATTTTCCACAAGATTCTTTCTGCTTCCAGAAATGCGTAGACCGTTTTACAACTACACTTCCATTGATAAAATCAGTGAATGAAATAAGAAAAAAAAGAATAGGGGGTTGTATACTTTAGCCATATGTTAAGGGGTTGTATATTCATTACGGGAAACTATTTACAGGTTACGTTACTACAATAATTACTATTTACAGAATTTGTAACAATACGTTCTTTTACTTGCAATAAACTTATATAGTATACTGAAGAATATAAATAGTCTCACAAACATTTTAAAAGTCTGAAAATACTATATGCACATCAGTTGGATCTAAAGCTAAAGCTGCAAATTACCGCCCTATGGCCAGAGCTAAGAGGGAATTGCAAGCAAACACCAAAAATTCAGTTACAGCATACAGAGATAGTGCTCCAGCTTTGTGCTTATGAGTCTGGAGTAACTATGAAACCATGCTCTGGCAATAGCCTTAAAAAAGCTGAGTAAATTATCACATTGGTAGATAAAAATACATTCGCATAACAGGAAGAGTTGTGCAAATATGGTATGGCTCCCTATCGAAAAAGTGAAGATAAAAGCTAGGGTATAAACATTATACCCCAGCTATTGCTAGAGAAAGGTATAGTAAGAAGAAGTGGATCCGTGAAGGGGGTCAGGACCCCCCCCCCCTCCCCAAATTTTCGGAACGTTTTGGTGGTACAGTTAGATGAGATGGGGTTGACGTTACTTCCCAAGTATTTTTCCTTACTAAAGTCAATTTCAAGCTTTCTTTAGCAATATTAGAGGTTCAAATGCTCTTTCCAGAAGTTTGCACAAATAAAAGGTTAAAAACGTAATTTTATGTTATCTGTGATAACGTTAAGGTGATGGTGAAGGTCCAGAGGCTCTCTCGGAAAGTATTTTGCTGTAGAATTCGGGAAAACACGATTGTAGATTATCTTTGGGGACATTACAAGAGGAATAATTTGGTGATTTGCTTTGGAAATTTTTCAAAATTGGAGTCTTTAAGAAGGAGTTTTACCTAATTTCTGGTGAATTTACCTTACTAGGCGGCTCTCCCCCGGAAGTTTTTCGAGATTGAACAGTCAAATTTAAGGCTATAAGTGGTGACGTTTAGGATTGTTCGGAGGCCCTCTCTGGAAAAGTTTCGTCAGTAAAGTCTTAAAGACGCAATTTTAGTTGATGCTTAATTAAGTTTAGGAAATGGAAAGTTTTGGATGCTCTTTATGGAAATACTTTAACAAATAAGTTTTCAAAAGGCTGCCTTAGAAGTTTTTAACCCTAAAGTTCGAATAAAACTCAACTGTTCGCCTCCTTCAACATTAGGGAGATCTCCTAACGTAACTAAAGTTATGTCAGGTCTTTATTCTGGATTTTTTTCAAATTTGAGGCCTTAAAGATATGACTTAAAGTTTAGGTTTGGGAAAGATAGAGGAAAGAGGACTCTTGCTTCCTCTTGACTCTATCGGCCTCCTTCTCTCAAGAAATCTCTTTCAAGAGGTCATTTTTAGTTTGTCTTTGAAGAAGAAAGGTTCAGGGATTCTTTCGACGAATTTCTTAAAACGAAGTTTAAAGCTGTCTTTGCTGACACTGGGGCGGGGGGGGGGGGGAGGTGCTAGGAGGAGGACCGTCCGGAAAATTTTCAAAGTTGAAGTTTAAAGCGTATTTTTTGGCTACGTTTAGACTTAACGCGTCTAGAGAAGAATTTAGGTATCTTCTTCGGCTACATTTGGAGACTGAGATTTAAAAGACTCAATTTATTCTATCTTTTATAGTAATACAAGCTGTGTTATTGAATAAAAATACAGTTTGGATGCACAAAATCAACAGAAGAGAATGATATAAAATGAAACAGTAACGGCACGTATAATATATAACAATAATAAAAGGCAGTACTACAATAGTACTGTATAGTAGATTAGGAAAAGAGTAAGTGTTCGGAGAACTTTCGAAATCAAAGTCTTTAAAACGCATTTCAGGCTCTCTTAGACGATGCTAGAAGACGCACTGGGGTTTGGGGGCTGTCTTCTGAAATTTTTTAATATTGAAGTTCTGAAAGCATAATTTTAATTTATATTTTGATGGAATGGGTTGTCTCCAAAGAAAATGTTTCAAGCTTGAAGGCCTGAAAATGAATGTTTGTAGTCACGTTAAGAGAGCCGAGAGTTTGAATACTTTTCCTACAAAATTTCAACATTAAAGCTAGAAAAGCAAAATTAAGCTTTTTTTTATGGTATTGCTAGGGGAAGGAGATTCGATAGCCATTCTCCGTCCTAAAACCATGTTTTAAAGCTCACTTAGCAACGATAAATATCGATAGGAGAAGTTTCACACAAGAAGTAGTTTGAAATTGAAATAAAATTTCATTCTATGTTTGTCCAAAAAAAGGGGTAAAGATTATGTAAATTGAAAAAAAAAAAGCTAGAAAATGTCCTCCGAAATATTCGGAAACAGTGTACTAAAAATGCAATTTTATGTAATCTTTGATGACATTAGGAGGAAGCAGGGGCTCACCCAACAAAATTTTCCGAAGTTAGTGGCCTAAAAAGTTTTAGGCTCTCTTTCTAAAAGTGTTGCAGTACTTAAAATGTGTTAATTTGAAACTAATAACTTCAGATTAAAAAACTGATAGTATTTAGACGAAGCTATTTCCTGCAAGCCTTCCCATGCTTTGCAATCTATTGTAAGTTTTTACCAAATGGGAGAAGGAGCTACAGTTCCTTTAGCTCCCCCCCCCCCTCCCTCCATACCACCATTAATACGCTTCAGTGTATATATTTATATAAACATAATGCATACTTACATTTGCTAACGTATTGAAGTATTTGAAATTTCGGTTTTGTTTAGAGTTATTTCTGACTTCATGGAGAGAGGGTGGGGGATATAGCCCCCTTAACCTGGGAACTAAGTTAAATATGTATGGTTGGTTTAATTTGAAAGTAGTAATAATTTTCAGATTTAAAAAAAAAAAAAACGATTGCAGAACGAAACTATTTCCTCTTAGCCGTTCCATTCCATTGCAGATCACAATTTAATCTCCTATCCCCCCCCCTGCCCTCTATTAATATGCCAGTATATATAGTAGTTACATTTAAATGTGATGCATATTTAAATTCACAAATATATTGCAGTGCTAAAAGTCTCAGAAATTTTGCTTTTATCTAGTGTAAGTTTGGACCTCAATGGGGGGGGGGGGGGTCTAAAACTCCCTTAGCTGGTAGTTAATATAGAACTGCTGGTAGTTAATATAGAATTAGCACTGACTTGATATAATATAGAATTAGCACTTGTTTTTCGGCCTTTGCCCTGGCTACAGGGCGGTAAGTTACTGAAAATACCGTGCCTTGCCTTCAATATTGTTGAAACAATCTTTTGCTTTGGTCACTCGTCTGGTCAGAGTGGTCAGAAAGGTCAATTCTATATTAGCCACCAGTTTGTTTGGCACTCTTGCAGAGTTGTTTGGTTTAAACCGTGGTTTTAACTAAGTGGTTAAAAAAAAAACCATGTGTTTTTTTTTTTCAAAATGTTGTTTTTGAAAAAAAAATTTTGTTTCCCCAAAAATGTTTTCATAAATTTTACTTATAATTGCTAAGAGTAAAATCTAATTAATGCAAAGTAACTAGGAAAGCTTTATAGATATATTACAGATTTAATAAATTTAGAACCTTATATTTTTTAGGGTAATGCAAGTTTTCTAAATAGTTTTTATTTTGTTTTTTCTTTTTTTAAATCTATGCAGCTTTCCTATTAGGTACCTAAATATAAGCAGACCAACTAATTTTTTCTAAAATTACATGGAAAAAAAATCCAAGTAGCTCTTTTTTAATTTTAATTATCGTTATTTTTCAGTCTTTTGCATTTCAAAATGGTCCAAAAAGCATATTTCAACCAAAACTTCATGTACTACCTTATTTGCTTGATTACTTAAGATTTATTGAAATAGATTATGTACCATATTGAAGCGATGCATAGTGTAAAAATATCTCATTACAAGAATACAGTCGAGTCCCGACTTACGCGAGGGATGCGTTCCAAGACTCCTCGCGTAAGTCGAAATTTCGCGTTGTAGAAAAGGATATGTATACACATTTTTTTTGAACCTTACCAAATCCTTTGTGACATATATAAACACCCCTCAAACTGATTTATAGCATTCCTCAACTATACATTAAAGTTTCTTATAATTAAGAACTGTATTTTAAAAAATAAAAAGCTGCTTCTTTCAACATAAAAACTGTTGAGATGCACAAAATAAATGATCAATGGCAGGGAAAGAAATAAATTAAAACTACATGGTACGTATGTCACTTACACTTATTGTCCTGCTACCGTCGACGTACTTTTTAGTTGTTCAAGCATATCAAATATATCTTAAGCTTTTTTCTTTTCTTGCCAGAAACTTTCCTTTTCTTCCCGTCTTTACAAACTTTAGATGAAACAGTGCACTAAGGTGCCATTTTATTTCATCAACTTTAATATTTGGAAAGAAACAAAGACGCCGAGTGGTTACTTGATGCACTAACAAAACGATGCGTGGACTAGTATGGCGAAGGGAACTTCTGCTATCAGAATCATTATAGGGATAAAATATATTAACGACATCAATATTTAGGACCCAATACACGAAACCGATACTTCCTTCCAAGAAAATTCGTATTGCGAACGAGGAATTCACGTTAGCCCTAAAGTTCGTTACTCGGGAAAAACTTGCGTTATAGCCATTTCGCGTAAGTCGAATCGCGTTGTAGCGGGAGTCGACTGCATTCAAATGAGAAGAGAAAATATATAACTAAATAAGTCCAAGAACGATTAGAGTAGGCATAAAATTGCGCGTATACCTGCACACTTTTTGCATTCCCGATAGACGATACAGTCTGAACAAGAAAAGAAAATGTATAAAATTATAAAAACAGAAAACATTCATGTAACTACCCAGACAGCACGAAAAGTACTTTGGACGTCCATTTTATGTCCTGAACGTCCAAATCTAGTCCGTTGTAAAAATCGATGAAATTTGGCGATCCTTAAACACGTCTCGCAGGACGTCCCAAGGACAAACTTTTTTAGGCCTAAGGATGACTTAAAGTGATCCTTATCTTTTCAGGACATACCACGCACTTTTTTTTAGATGACCTGGGTTCTTATCTCTAAGGATATCCCGAGTCTCAACAAAATCAATCATTTTTAGGACATTCATCTCATGTTGAAGGGAAAATTTTATTTTATTAGTTTTCTCACTAAAATTTTCTAAAATTCCTAATGAACTATGATGTACAAAACTTAAAACGAGTTACGAAAATAACATTTAAATTAAATAAACGTAAAAAATTATTATTTTTTTAGTTTATTATTTTTTATTCATTTTATTTTATTATTTATTTATTTATTTTTATTTTGTTTTATTTATTTACTTATTTATTTTTTGAGGAAAAGAAGTTTTTTGAAAAAATACAATTTTTTTAAAATCACAATTAATTATGAAATTGGAAGCTCAAATTAGCAAAAGAACTCATTTTAAAAAATGAAATAAATGCAAAACACGCTTGTTTATGCAATGTGCTCTGATAAAAGAAATTTGATACCAAATTTTCGCCTTTGAAAAAACTTTTTTTTATCCCAATAAAATATTAAAAAGTCTCATGTATTAATGGTGAAAGAATCAACAAACATCATTTTTTTATGAATCTTCATTATTAAAATATATTAAAAGAGTATATTCATTTAAGTTTGTACTGAGGCTTTTAATTAAAATGATTTTTTTTTCTTTGATAAAAAAATTGCATTCCTAAATGCATTAAACTAGGAGAAATAATGTCAACAATGAAAAACATAGTGATTTTCATAAAACCTACTTGTCCTGTTTCTATAATCGTTGTCACTGATACATTGGTAAATAAATTACATGATTTGTAACTTTTTTAAAAATCTTTAAACAATATATGTGTTGTTCTTTTGATTTTTAAAGTTGTATAATGTACATCAGACTTAAATGATTCATTTTTAGATACGTCAAAATACTTTCCCATGTTTAAGAATGCATGATTTTAATTTTACTTTTCTATTCCTATGATTATGAGATAATTATTTTGCAAGAATTTGTTCTTGGTTATTCGTTATTAATAATGTATGCACTATCACAGTAAATTATTTCTTTGATTAGTTATACAAAGACCCATTTACTGATTGTATTTTTTATAACAGTTAAAATTTTTCAACCAATATTCTCCTATTGAAATCTCCAAGTATGAGGAAATAAAATTACAAGATTTTACTCTTAATTATTTAATTGATTACAAAGAAATTAGTTACAAATATAAACATTAAATACTCCTTAACAATTAACTCATAAAATCTTCATGATTTTCCTAAAATAAAAATGTTTTTCTTACAAATAGTGATAGAAACCAAATAAACCTGGTTTAAACCAAAAAAACCTGATTTAAATCATAAAAACCCCGTTTTTTTCGGTCTTACGTTTTGAGAGTGCACAAGGGTGGTGCAAAATTTCGAAGGTGAAAATGTTTTGAATCTTACCCCTTACCCTCCCATTTGGTTCCGATACAGTAGGAAATAAATGGAACAAAATTTAATAACATTTGAATAATATTACTGGTAAACAAAGGTTTTGTTACATGAAACATTTATAGTGTTCTTAAGGTAGTTTTTGACGCTGATTTCAAATATCTACGTAGATTTTTTCTACCACCCACAGTTTTTGTGTAATCCTAGGTTTTAAGGTATTTATTTTTCCCAAGCTTTCCTATAACACGTAATGATAAAAACTAATTGACTGGTAAACAAATACTTCGTTAAATGAAACATTTATGGTTTTTCTAAGGTAATTTTTGACGCTGATTTGAAATGTTTAATCAAAGTTTTTCCATCACCCACATTTTTTTGTGTAATCATACACTGCTTGACATTGAAAATGCAACACCAAGAAGGAGTGTCCAGAAATTTATGCAAATTTTAGAGTAGACGTACATCACTGAGTTATGTAAATGATGTGAAATGCGCAGCCCTCCGACGCACGTGAAGTAAGATATAAGGGAAGGAACTTGCAGAATGGGCAATATTCGTGTCGTTATTTCTGACTGGAGAATTAGCGTAGAAATTTTGTTTTTGTTTTGGAGGATACGTGTAACACGAGAGAATGCCAGGCCGCCGTCAACGAAGGCACTTCCAGCAGATAGACGATTTTACGAGGGGTATATGGTGATCGGACTGAGAAGAGGAGGTTGGTCCGTAAGTCAAATCGTAGCTGATACCCACATGGATGCGAGCACGCTGCATCGGCTGTGCTGAAGATGGTTGGAACAACGAAATATGGTAAGATTGAGGGGTGCAGAGACAGTCAGATTGATGTCAGAACGCGTGGATCGACGCATCCACCGACAAGCTGTAGCAGACCCACAAGTCACTTGTTCCTCGATTCTGCAGCAGGTGCAAGATACCCTGAATGTTCCTGTGTCAACCAGAACCACGTCCCGTCGTTTGCTCGCACGTGGTCTGCAATCGCGGCATCCGCTAAGAAGACTACTATTGACCCCACAACATAGACAGCAACGTTTAGTATGGTGCCGGACTAGAGCGACGTGGATGACAGAATGGCGAAATGTCGTGTTCTCAGATGAATCCCGCTTTTGTTTATCCAGTGATAATCACCGCATACTGTGTGGCATCGACGTGGAGACAGATCTAGTCCGGCAGTAACTGTGGAACGTCCCACCGCACGACAACGTGGCATAATGATTTGGGGCGCAATTGTGTACAATTCCATATCACCTCTAGTTCGTATTCAGGGCACTATGACGACCCAACGATACTTGGATAATGTGCTGCGGCCGGTGGCAATCCCTTACCTTCAAAGGCTACCTAATGCAATTTTTCAGCAGGACAACGCCCGACCACACAGTGCTCGCATCTGCCAACATGCTCTCCAAGGCACACTTTTTTCCGCACACACCCCACCTCTTAGCCGTAGGCCTTAGGTTCCATCTCACGGGGGGTCCGCGTAGCACGCGGACCCCCGCGGGACTGAGTGCGGCGGTCGATAGTCGTCTGTGCTACGGACGGGCTTGGTGCTTATTGCGCCGGGGAAGGTCACCATACTGAGCTTCCGCTCAGCTGGGTGTTTACCCCTTAATGTGTGGGTCTTGCTCACCGTGAGATACGGTATATCTCCCCGTACCTCTTTATCTCCAAGGCACACTGATGCTTCCCTGGCCACCATACTCTCCTGACCTGTCACCAATCGAACATGTGTGGAATGTGATTGGGCGCCGTTTGCAGACTCTGTCCCTGCCTTGTTCAGAAGACGAACTGTGGCAAATGGTTGAAAGGGAATGGAGAGCCATCCCTCTTCGCACCCTTATTGACTCTATACCTAGACTTGTTTCTTCATGTATCGCTGTCCGCGGTGGTCCTACATCCTACTGAGCCGACGCCGTTCTCGCTCTGTATTCTGCCTATCATTTTGAAATTAAAATCATTTATTATTCCTTGCTGTCTCTGTCTTTGTTCCAAATTTCATCACTTTCTGACCACTCCTTCTTGGTGTTGCATTTTCAGTTTCGAGCAGTGTATATTGTTCTAAATGAATTTGAATATAGATATGAGTTTTTGAGCAATCACATTGCTTATTGTTCTCATTTGACTATTTTGATATCTTATGATTTCATCCCTCCACCCCCCCCCGCCTTTCTCTGCAACACCACCGTCCCTTCCCGGCTACTTCTCTAGCGAAAACCGTCTCCCGGTTGCGTCTATATCCAACACACACACACACACACCCACGCAATTATGCCTGTACATAGACACAAACGCACATGCATACATACATACACACACACACTCATGCATGCACACAAACACACACGCATACATACACACACCGACACACACATACACACACACACACACACTCATGCATGCACACAGACACAAACACACGCATACATACACATACGCGTGATTTCTAAAAACATAACTTGCATTGAAGACGTCAAAATTCAATTTTTTTTTTCTTTTAATCAAAAGCGCGAAAGAGGATTTACTAACATTAGCATAAGCATTTGGGTTTTCACCTCCGCCTAGTGAAAATATAACTTATTTTACTTACCTTATCACTTTCAGATTACTGCATCTTATTGGAATGAATGGTATGCAAAAAATATTCTTGAAAATATTACCGCAGGAGGGAATAAAACTCGAGGAAGGACCTTAGAATTTGAACTAGAAAAAATACAAAATGAGAATTTTAATCGCCAAAATAGTGCGCCAACTTTACTTTATTGCTTTTTCAAATTATTGGGTAAAGAGTTTCGCCAAAAATTTATTTAGGCGAATTGTTATAGTGGCGTGAAGGTTGCAGGTTTCGATACGTTGAAAGAACTAACGATGGATGAATTGGAAAGAAAATTACCAACATATATCCGTGAGCATTTTATTGATGATTTAAATAGCATGACAGAATTTAAGTTTGAATCATCAAGAATCGATTGCTATAGAATCCAATACCTTGAAAGTGACTGATTAAGAACAACTTACCATGTCATTTTCATTATTTTCTAATGTTTAGTAATGCTTCTTAATTTCTCATTTCTTCTTTATCTTTACTAATAATAAAGCTGAAAGTCTCTCTGTCTGGATGTCTGGATCTCTCTCTGTCAAGATCTCTGACGCGCATAGCGCCTAGACCATTTTCACGAAATTTGGCACAGAATTAGTTTGTTCTACGGGATCGTGCCCCTCGAAGCGTTTTGTCGATAATTTGATTTTATTCTTTTTCTATTCTAATTTTAAGACCATTTTACCGAGGAAATTATCATAACGTAGACGAGTAAATTACCAAATTATCATAACGTGGAACCGTAACATGGGCGACCGAATGAACATAGCAAATTGGCGAGAAATTCACTATCCATTATTTGAAAATATACTAGCGAATCAAACGACCTTTTAATTTTCTACTGCAAAAAAGCCTTGCGGGTACCACTAGTTCTGCATATAATTCGGAATATCCTTAAGAAATTGATTTCAAAAGAATGAAATAGAGAAAAACAGAAATTACCGCCTTTTACTAAGTTAAAATTCAAATATGTTTACTCCTTTTTTAACCGCCATTAGACAGTGGCTGCAACGCCCCTATAATTTATTGGAGAATTATACGGTTCAGTTGCACGTATTATTTTTTAGAGATGCCGAAAACCCAATTTTTGAGCTACGGGAATAATCCTGGGAATTTTGGGGAATAAACCCGGAACATTGGGAAAGAAAAAAAAAACGATTGATTTCTTAAAGCAATTTCGATTTTTCTCGTGTGACTTCGTCTTTCTTTTTCATGTTCCTTGCTACTTTCCTCTTGTGATAATTAGGCGCATGATTTGGAAACATACACACACACACACACAAATTTTTTTTTTAAAAAAAGAGAAAGAGTGATTACAAAAGTAAACATTTCATCAGAGAAAAAAAGTTTTGAAGTGAAATTAAGTAAAAAAACAGAATTTATCAAACATCATTTTCACATGAAGTATTAATGCATCTATGACTAAAATTTTGGGAGGGTGGAGGGGACTCCAGTTCAGTTTCACGGTTACGCCATTTTGTGCAACTAAAGCGGTAACAAAATATAAAATGCAAAGTAAAAAACAAGGCTAAACGCAAAAGTATTGTTGGGGGAAAAAAACCTAAAGATGTACGAAGCAGCATGACGTTTAATCAAAATGCTTTCATGTCCAAAATTAATGTCGCAAACATGTTGAGGAAGAGCATATTTAACGTATGGACTAGCTCTCAAGGTCTCCGGATCTCAATCCTATTGAACATGTTTGGGATGGTCTAGGAAGAGTTGATCCATGGTGTAACACCCTCTAAGGAAGAATGGGCTTTGTTGCCCCAAGCATTTATTGCAGGGGTGCCTCCTAATCGCGAAGACCCCCTCCAGAAAAAGAAAAATTCCCCTGAAAAAACCCCTTCCCTAAAAATTTCACCATTCCTAGGTGGGCACTCTGGGCCAGCTCTAGTAAATCCAGTCTCTAGAGCCCTAGGCGATATTGAAAGTGCTCCCCCCCCCCATTGAGTAAAAAAAAATATAGAATAATCTTTATTAATAATAAAACTGAAAGTCTCTATGTCTGGATTTCTGTCTGTCTGACAGGATCTCTGTGACGCGCATAGCGCCTAGACCGTTCTGCCGATTTTCATGAAATTCGGCACAGAATTAGTTTATAGTATGGGGATGTGCATCTCGAAGCGATTTTTCGAAAATTCGATTTTGTTCTTTTTCTATTCCAATTTTAAGAACATTTTCCGAGCAAAATTATGATAAGATGGACGAGTAAATTACGAAATTATCATACCGTGGAACCGTAACAAAATGAATTTTGCAAATTGGCGAGAAGTTGATCATCCATTGTTTGTAAATATACAGGCGAACCAAATAACCTTTTAATTTTCTACTACGGGCAAAGCCGTGTGGGTACTACTAGTATATTAATAAAATAAAGATAATAGTAAAGTGATAAAAATTAAAGTGAGTTTCTAGTGAAATTCCAAACTGGGTTTTACACTGGTTCCAAGCACTGGTACGCACTTTAAATTCTTTTACACATTCTAAACTATTTTCTTTAGCTTTGAAGCAGAGAATCTTAGGGCGCTGACACAGATATTCAACTTTAAAAAAATGTTTCAATTTCAAAATCTGCCGCACCTAAAATCTGCCACCCACCCCAAGAGCTGGGCATGTCGGCACCCCTGTTTATTGGCACCGTCATAAACAGTATGAAAGCTCGTTGTGAAGCTAGTATGGCAGTGCAAGGTGATTTATTTATCTGTAAATAAATAATGCTTCACATAGATCGAGGACTGCGTACAATCCGTTGCCTCAGGACAGGCACGGGAAAGATTTACGTCACAAGTGAAAAAAACACCCAGGGCACCTGCGGGAATCGAACTCGCAACCTCCGGCGTAGAAGACGAAGCTTCTACCACAGCGCCACGGAGGCCTCCTATGCAAAGTGATCGCACTCCAAATCAGGCAGTCTTTTCCCGAGATGAATGTCCACTTAAAATAATTTTCCACGTTGTTATGTTTCTATGTTATTTCTCCCATTTTGCAGATTTTATGTTTGTGCCCTTTTGACCATAAATCTAGAAGTGTTCGAAGATGGTGTTGAAGAGGAGGAACTGTTCCTTGTCATATTCCGTTGCGAGCATGGAGGCGGACGCCAGATATTGAAATGAATTTAAACTTAACTGTGACCGATCGTCATTGTTGACTTGACTCGCCTTTTTTGTCGTGAGCGTTTTTATCCTGTTTTTAATTTAATTAAAGCTTCCTATTTAGCTACATTGCTAACTCTTTAAGTCGCTACCATTCGTGTTTAGTGTTCTAAGTTCCGGCTTTTGTATTCAATGCAAAACCCCGTCAGTTGGAGCGTTGAAGTTTATCCTTCGAACGTTGGCAGAAGATGATGGATCAGTAATCCACCGAACATTTCTCAACAGCATCGGCATTTTGATACCAATGAGGAAGTGACCGTGAGTATCTAATTAATCTTTTCGGGAAATAAAAGTACCAAATTTTTATGTGCATACCTTCTAAAGTGTTTTGAGACTGTCCATAAAAGATGAGACTTTTTAAAAACGCCCCCTTTCTCCCTTTACCACACCGTGTCCGGTATAACTTTGATATACACCCCCAAAAATTACGCGCCAAATCTGGCATTTCCTACGGACTTTTTAGGGTTGCTTTTTCTTATTTTGGTGTTGCCAATTTAGGTTTTTTCAGCTTTTAGGTTTTTGCTGTTGCCAAATTTAGTATTTTCTTGTATTTTGTACCATTTTTTGAGTTTTTTTTTAAAGTTTTGTGGCAACAATTTTTGTGGCAACAAAGTTTTGTGTCAACAAAAACAAAAAAAGTCGCCAAATTTCCGATTTGGGGGAGTATATCAAAGTAGTTCCCCGTGTCCTTCTGCCGTGGGATGGGAAAAGGCCGTATCTGCAGAAATGAGTTTTTTAAGTGTTTAAAGAAACTTGTTTTGGATCTCCTACCAGGGGAAGTGTTGAAATTCGGGGGATATTTCGATAATTGGGAATCTGGCAATCTTTCTTCATTGGCGCCAATTTTTCGCTCCAGCGCCTGCGCGAGAGGTATTTTTCTTTGCAAATAAAAAAAGAGATCGGAAACATCTATTCACATCGGGTTACTATAAATCGGCAGGGTTGCCAAAAATAAAATTATTTACGCCAAAACATGAGACGACCGCGCCCGATTCCCAATTATCGAACTATCCCCGAAATTTGACTTTTTTTGCACTCTTAAGGTAAACTGCAACAGATGACCAAAATGCAAAAGAATTAAAAAAAAAAAACGAAATATGCAGCATAGACTGTATTTTATTTCCCCCACCGCAGTTCGCTTCACCCTTCCCTCTCCTTGTCACATGAGGCTATTTGGTTATAAAAAAAATTAATTTGAATTTTTGGCATTTTGAATTCAAATTATGTTTTTCGCAATCACGAGCGTGTGTGTGTATGTATGCGCGTGTGTGTTTGTGTAGCCGCATGTGTGTGGGTGCGTGTGTCTATGTAAGCATGTGTGCATGTTGTGTACGCAGTGCTGTGTGTGTAGGCGTTCACGTGTATGGTATGTGTGTGCGCAGTGCTGCGTGCGTGTGTGTGTATGTGTGTGAGTTTGTATGCGTGTGTGTGTGTAGGGCATAGATGCAACCTGGAGACGGTTTTCGCTATAGGAGCAGCATCGTGAGGAGCCGGTCGACGGGGATACTGCAGACATTGGCGGATTTAGGACTAAGTTCCTGGGGGGGGGGGGGGGTAAGATTTTTTTTTTTTTTTTTTTTAGCAACATTTTTATTGCCCCCCATTCCCATGTTTTTGTCTGTTTCCCGTGCTGCATAAGTCCATGCTTTACTTTTTTGTGTATCGTTTTCATTAATGTGTGCTTTCATGCTGTCCTTTTTGAATTGACCTTAAGAGAGGGAGCTGGTATCAAGAGAGTGACGCAGGGCTCTCTTTTAAGTGGGAAATAGAACATCTCCAATTTTAGGGGGCAGGGGGTTTCTCCCCCGGAGGAAATTTTGTAAAATGGATATAAAATTCTGCATTATGAAGCCTTATAAAGGTTAACTGGATAGACGTAGAAATTGATGACTAGATTATACAGTTGTACAGTATTGTTCAAACTTTGTAAGAAACAGCCATTTTAAGTTTGAAAGAAAAAGATAGATTTCTCATTGCTACAACCTTTTTTTAATTATAAGTAGTGCAGGAAACGAAAAGGAATAGAAGTAGCGTAACATTTTTTTTCGTGGCTAAACAGATTAACAATATGCAGTAGTAATTGGAGCCCATTTTGCTTAGGATTTTCAAAGACTTATCTAATTATTTTCAAGGACTCTAGAATAAATAAAATTATTTAATGCACTTCATTTGTACTTTCCAGTCTCTGATATTTTAGTACTTGATTGTAAATTTTTACAGTCCTGTTCTAACTTTGTGAGAAATAGTTATTTTAAATTTAAAAGAAAAAAGAAACCAAACATTTCTCATGACAACAACTTTTCTTCAGTTGCAAGTGGAGCAGAAAACGAATAGAAATAGAAGTAGTGAGTATTTTTTTTCCGTGCTAAACAGATAGACAATATGCAGAAGTAAGATAAAAGCAATCAATACAAAATAATTTCCAAAATACTGCATTCGGGATTGAATAAATAGCAAGATATGAAATATGTGAGTCACAAAAATTTATTTGAAATAATACGTTACCAACGTGAGGACCATGATTTTTACATTTTTAATACAGGATGTGGCAAGGAGCTGAATTTGACATATTTTGGCATTCCTCCCCCTCTACCATTTGTTAGAAATTTTAAAATATAAGGTTTGTAGCCACACGTTTCCAAATATTCAAGGTTTTCAAGCACTTAAAAATGAAATTAGTTTTTTAAAGCAATTTCCATTTTTTAAGGAACGAATCATGAATTTTTTTGGGAGTTAGTTACCCACTTCAAAGCAGGGGCCCTAAGCAATAGCTTGTTTATCTTATAGGCAAATTCGGTCCCATTTGTAATTCACTCTTACCTGCAAATTTTTGCTTGATTTGTTTGTAATTTTTACGCAAATTCGTCAGTTTTTACGGTTAAAGGATTTTTACGATTTTACCAATCTTTGTTAGGCTTTTATAAAGTTTTATAAAATTTCAGCAAATTTTTCCAAAACTTTTGATGACTCAATTATTTAGATTTCCATAATGACAAGGACTGATTCACTTAGACTTAGATGATTATGACTTACCTTACTTTTTAAACTGTATTTATAAAGTAAGTAAAATTGTACTCTCCCTCTAAGTAAAAAGATTCATTTAATCAAAACACTCAGATAACTGAAATTTATTCAGTTTGCGATAGTATTTATTTCCTCTCTCTCTCTCTTTGAGGGAGAGGGGGGAGAAGGAAAAAAAACTTATTTAGAATTTCTCAAAAGGCCAATTAATCTACTAAGAACATAAATATTATGCAGAAATATACTTTAAATGTGGACACAAATCACAATGAGTGGATCGTTCTGTTAGCGCGAATGGGGTGGGTTGGGGGGAGTTCCCCCCCCCCTTTGCTTTAGGTTCTAATTTGTTAAAATAATCGTCAATTATTATAAGTGTTGCAGCTTAATGTATAGCTCGGTTTAGCCTATATTTTCATTCATATACTTGCTCAAATGGTTTTCAGTCCAAAATAGTGAATTTAGACACATTTTCAGCACCCCAGTGACAGCTGTACTATTTGTATATTTAATGTTCATTTTTTTTTTCCTTTTCTTTTCTCCCATCAGAAAAGGACATTCGCTTTTCTCTTCATTTTCATTGAACTATTCAAAAAAGAAAAAGTCATGATTTTTTTGTTTTATGATTTTGGAAGATGTGTTGATACTATATAAAGTCCTCCCATAACTGGGGAGCATTTCCCCCTATAAATCCACCCATGCCCTTCTGAACTATTCAAAAAAGAAAAAATAATATTTTTTTTTAATTTTTGGAAGATGTGTTGTTACTACATAAAGTCCTCCCAAAACTGGGGGGGGGCATTGCCCCCCTCTGCCCCCCCCCATAAATCCGCCCATGACTGCAGAGGGTGCTGGCAGGAAAATAAAAAGATAGCACGCCAAAACAGTCAAATGAGAACAATAAACAATCGTGATTGCTCAAAAAAAAAAAAAAAAAACATATATCTATTTCAACCAAATGTGAGATCAATCTTCTTGTTTTCGCCTTCTTCGCTTTTGTCCAGAGTTCGATTTTTGAGTTTCAAAACCTGTTTTAGACATGACATGTCTAAAACCTGACAACAAAAAAAACCCTCAAATACCTGTGATAATTCAAAAAGTGACATTTTCCTCAAGTGCAGTGACTAAATTGATCATTTTTAAAAGAGCATTTTGTTTCTTAACCGCATCAATAAAAATAATTAGATATTAAATTAATAAATTCGATTAAAAAATATATGGAGTAAAATAAATTTAAATTGATGCAAAAAGGTCTAAATAGTGTGTTCAACTAAGTTTGGTGAAAATTGGTTTGAAAATAAAATTTCTAAAAATCATTATCTGAAAAGTATCCCAAGGTGCCCCACCTTCTCTATATTTTGTTTTGATTTTCCTTTTAATTCATATCTTATGCCATAAACAGGGCCAAGGAGAGGTTTTGTCAGTCCAGTCAAAAGCACCAAATTTACTAGGGGCCGGCCTTGGCTCTCGTCCCGTTTCCCTTTACAATCTGTTATACTATATTGTCAAAACATTTATTCAAACATTTATTGTTTGTTTTGAAGCAATTGATTTTTATTCCACTTTTTAAGGAAATTGTTAAAAGCACGGTTGGGTTTTGAACTGTCCAAAACTGGTTTAGGACAGGACAGATGGTTTTTACCTTCCAAAACTCTTAAACTGTCCAAAAGTATGCTAAAGCTTAAGGGGTGTAATCTAATCAATTCTTATTTACTGTAAAATTCGTAATGATAAATATAGATATTAATAAGATTTAATTAATGAGTATTTCATGTTATTTTTCTAAAATTTTCATTTAAAAAATATTTTACTTAAAAAAAAAATTGCCAATATAACTCTGTTACATAAAAGCATCCTTATGTAACAGTTGCAGGGCCGTATACAAAGGAGGGGCTCTTAGGGTTCAACCCCCCCCCCCCCCTGAAAATTTCGGTTTGAGATTTAAATGTTCGTTTACGTTTAAAAATTTCCAAAAAATATTGTTCTAATGCTCAAATTTCTTTAATATGTATATTAATTGCATAAATCTCTTTCATAAAAGACAACCCCACGACTTGAACATTAGCACAGCTTTCTTTATATTTGGTAAGCTCTGCATGAAAGTTTTCAAACCCTCCCCGAAATTATTTTCTGGTTACGGCCCTGAACAGTTTGTAGAGTTATGAAAGGAAATTCGAGACAGCTAATTTCAGTTCCATTTGTTATTAAATGCCGCCCAATCCAAAAAAAAGTGGACATGAGGATGAAAATTCAAATTTCATTCAATATAGTTGAAATTTTGCATACACACTGTTAAAAGTATACTATTTCATATTTTATTGAAAAAAAATTTCATTTATGTCATTAACATTCTTATTTTAATTACTAAAGTGGAACTATATCAGTGCGAACTAGACTGCACCAAAACTGCTTATGTTGCATGGTCTATTACAGCTGAACAAATAATTATAGAAATCTATAAAGTTTCACACATAATCTGACATTCATTAGCAACAGTTTTTTCCTGAAGAGAAATGTCTACTAATCTTCACTACAAAAGGTAAGCATATATAATAATTCTTAATTATTGTGTCACACCCGCAACAAAAAAATGCATTTATATTTCCACAGAAAAATTTATTTGCCTAAAAGTTTTGAAACTTTGTATTCTAAAATAGTTTACTAAAGTACTTTGAATAACAAACAAGAAAAAAATTAATTAATGTTTTAATTGGAGTTATTAAGCGTTGCGGGTGTGACATTTAGTTAAAGTCACACCCGCAACATCTTTTTAAATTAAACACAAATGTAATTCTGGAATGCATGTAGATGACAGCACTAATGTTTTAACCTTTGACCTAACCTTTGGCCTTTGACTTATTTGTCTAGACACCAGTTAATTCAAAATTAGTATCTTTAGAGCATGTGCAGTTGATTTATTTAGCTTGGTATTCTATATTATTGGTTCTCCTAAGAAACATTTTCGTATTTTTTGATTTATAATTGAGGCAACTATTCAATAAGGTAAGATTATTTTTTTTTAAATAAAACTTTAAAAAACCAAAACAATATTTTATCTTTTTTAATATGTATAAAAATGTATAATTTTGCTTTAAGCATTTGACTTTTTCCCCCTTTACTTTTTAAAACAAATATTGTAATATTAGGGACAGATTATTTTTTACTTCAAATTCAACTTTTATTAAAATATTTATCTAAAAAAACTTTGTATAAAATTCTGTCAGTTAAAGTTTTAAATGAATAAAAACTTAATGTTTTTAATTTCAATTGGGGTTAAAAAATTCAAAGAACTTCAAAAAAAAAACATGTTCAACAATATATTTTGGGACTTGTAGTGCTATATTTATTCACTTTACACATTTTTTTTTTTTTTTTTGCAGAAGAATGAACAGCACTGAAAGATTCCGAAATCATCGTAAAAAGATGAAAGAAAACTCGGGTAAATACTCGGAATATTTTCTAAAAGAAAGGGAAAGAAACAAAGCAAGAATAGAAATTACAAAGAAACTACTTTAAAAAATTACATCTGTGGCCATGAAAGAAAAGAAAATGTAGAGGCAAAACCAGAATGAGAGGGAGAGAAAGAAATCTTCGACAAAAGGGGCCACACCATCTCCAGCTGTAGAAGCAGAGTCGATGGCAATTTTTTGAAGAGCTCAAACCTTTGGTAATGCAATCCATAGACAGGTACAATCTTCTGTTAATGTCATACAACCATAAAGACTACAACATTAAAATTGCATGGTCATACTTTGCAAGGACTCATAGATAAGGAGCTGTGGATGGTGTTGGTGAGGTAACAAATAAAAAGTGTTGTCACTTGCCGTTACAGCGTAGAGCAACAGTCAATTCTGCATCGGATTTTGCCATTTGAGCAGAAAAGGCTCTTAAAAAAATCAGAGTACTTTATTCTGCGGAGAGCGACATCACAAAAGATGTTGCAAAAATGCTTCACGCACGCTGCTGCCTTGTACAAAGCTATACCAAACTTACAATCAGTACACCATGTTGTACCGATCGATATGGGTACAATTCAAGTGGCAGGCACTAACTGCAGAAAGTGCACTGAAGATAGTTTCATTGCTGCCTCAGTCGGAAACGATCTCCCTTGGTAATATAAATGCTATTGGAGATTTTGTAGAATTAGTTTTGTTTTCTACCTCAAAAAAAAAAAAAAAAGTCAAATCAAGCAAATAGATGGAGAAGACATACAAGTAGAATACCTACTTAGAAAAAAAACCTTCAGAACATGTATACATCTCGCCCAATCAGTCAGACATATCATGGAAGAAACAGAACATTGTAATAAGAAAACTAACACCCCCTGAAATCATCAATTCTAGATTGGAAATGAGATTTATGTAAAAAAAATTTCCTTAGTTATTTGCAATTTCTCTTATTTATTACTGTGCTAATCATAAAATGTCCGATTGATAACTATTTGTGTATGTTGTTATTTTATTGGCCACACAAGTCACACCCGCAACGGCAACTTTGAATATTTTTTACAATGAAACTAATTGAGTGAGTATCTAAATTTTTGTATGGAATAATTAGTTAAGTATTACTGTCTAACATAAAAAAAACCAGTTCGATCAGTTGATATAATTCACAGAGTTTTGAATGTTTTGATCGCAAGGTGAAAATGTATGTCCTTTTTATGTCACACCCGCAACGGGTAGAAATTTATTTTTTAAAAAATAAATAAAATATCAATCAACTTGCAAATTGGCATCAATGTACCTGCAAGTGATCTTTATTGAAAAATATAAAAATTGAAACCTATACTCTAAAATATTTTTGCTGATGACTAATTTAGTTAGTGTAAATGTCACACCCGCAACTTTGGATTGGGCGATGCACAATATTTAGGTCCAAAGAAAAAAACCTTAATTTTTTAATGGTTTTTTCAAATAAGTTTAACATGATGTTTTAACAAAAATTATTTTTAAAATCATAGTTTAAAGACTAAGGAATTGATGATTTAACACTTATGTTATAAAACTTCAGCGTTTGTACGCCCTTGAAAAACCTTGAAAAGTGCTTGAAAAAAAAAGTTTGTTTTCAAGTGCTTAAAAACCTTGAAAAAGCTTAAATTCTTTCAAAAATCATCGGATTGTGCTTAATTTTTTTAAGTATTTGACCAATGCAATTTTCAGAACATGTATTCGATTTGCAACATCATGAAAAATTGCTTCCGTGTTTGGGATTTCAATCCTTTTGCATCTTGTAGATATTTTGAAGTTTTTTGAGATTGGAAGTTATTTTAACATGTGGTGCCTCGCATTAGTTTATTTTTTGTTCAATTTCAATATTTAACAAAGAGTTTATTTCGGACAACATTGAACTTGCTCGGATTTCGCCGAAAATTGCTCATGTGTTTGAAATATCAATCTTTTGCATCCTACAAATATTTAAATATTTTGGGTATTCGATTGTTATTTTCGCATATGCTACCTCAGATTAGCATATTTTATGTTTAATTTTAGTAAAAAATAAATGAGTTTATTTTATGGGAAACGTGCCAAATTTGAACTTAATTTGTGAAAGTTTGCTTCCCTTTATTGAGGTTTCAACCCTTTGCATCTTTTAAATATTTTTATATTTTTGGCAATTAGAAATTATTTTGTCACATGCTACATCAGATTAGCGTTTTATATTATTTTAAATAATTAAAATAGTAATTACTTTTGTTTTGTTTAAATACACTTAATTAAAGTTAAAATTACAAAATTAAATAGCATTATCTAATTTTAAGTTATTGCAGATTTTTTGAATAAAATTTAAATTCAAACAATCGAGCACCTAAACAGGGTTGGCAAAAACCTGGTTTTTTTAAAAAAAGCCCATGGACCCAGGGTTTTTTGGGTTTTTTAAATAAAACCCAAAAAAAACCAACTAAAGCTGGGTTTTTAAAAAGAAATGTGGGTTTTTTTAAATCTTTTTTTAGGGAAAATGTGGAGTACTTGTATTATATTTTAGCATAAGTATATGGACAAAGCGCAAAAATTGTCTTGGGGTAAAAAAAGCAGGAAAACTAGTTAAAATTCAGCGTTTTCTGAAGAAAAGTATAAAAGATGACAAAACCCAAGAGTGGTGAAGTTTCAGATTTTTTAGTTTCCATTATTACAAACAGTTAAGGCAAAGTTACTTCGCAAATCTATTGTTCGTTTTTAATTGCTTTTTTTTCTTTTTTTGCATTTTACTTTATTGTATTTCATTTTGTTATGCAAAACTACTGTAGAACCTCAATTAGTTTAAATCTCTTTTTACTGAATTCCAGCTGAATCAAAAAATGTCTTTGAATTTTATGTTGCCTGTTTTTCTATTTGTGTACAGAGTAAGAGATATTAAACTTTTTCGTAAGATAATGAAAATACTGTACATCCTATTCTGTTTTCTGTCCGACCGTTTGAAAAACCTGTTAATTTCTAAAAAATATACCTTGTTTATTCGAAATTAGTGACGTTTTGGTTTGGAGGAAATAATTCACATGAAAGCCTTTTAGTTAGAGTAGTTTCCTCTGTAGAATCTACAAATATTGAGAAAATCAGACGTGACAGGACTTAGTCCAGATAATTTTGAGTTATTTATTGACCATTTAAAGAAAGGCGTTAAATATATTTATTAAAATCTTTGAAGTATTTTTTTAATGCCCTTAAGAGTTTAGAAATACTATTAAAGTTCAAAATTCATTTTTTATATTCATTGTCTATGGTGAAGAACAAATTAAAAAGAAGTTTAAATTGTGAAAGTATTTAAATTAATTAATTTTTTAAAAAACTTATCAGAAAATTTTAAAAAACCCAAAAGTAGGCTAAATAATAGGTTTTTTAAATGGGTTTTTTCAAGAAAAACCCATTGGGTCCAATCCGGCCATCCCTGACCTAAACCATTTAACTTAAAGTTTGTATTTTATATAAAAAGCTGAATTATATAATTTTATGAAGTTAAATTTATAAGTACATCACATTTTCTTTATGTCTACCAAAAAGGGCTAGAAAAATCTTTTAAATTTTACATACCCTGCTGAACAGGTTTGTCTAAAAGTTACATGCCCAGGTTTCCTTATTGTATATCAATAAAAGCATTTGAATTTGTCATACAGCATTGATCAAATGAATTATTTTTATATCAATCATTAAAAAAAATAGTTTGAAGAAATAGTACATAATAAGCCGTCATTGAATTTAAAAAAAATTAAATTATATAACGGGAAGGATGGCTTCCACGCAAACCGGAAACAGCAAACCATCTTAGCAGAAGGGCTTGAAATAAATTCGAGCTGCAAGTAAGGATACAGTAATTTTTCGATAAAATACGAAATAATTATATTTTAAGAAAAAAATATTTGATTAAAAAATTACATGCCTCGGGCATGTTGGGCGGAATAATTTTCGAGCCCTGCTACCAAAATAATCAAGGTATGTAACAGGGGTGATTGTGTTTTGTTTATTCACTGGAAATACAGTAGTGTGTTCACTTTCATCTCCCTACCTCGGATTTCCCCCCTTTACTTCAAATGTTCAACTTTTGTTGGGTTGTATTCTCTTGGTGTTTTAATTATTTTTCCTAAGTCATTTTTACTTTCTTTTATATCTGATACGCTTAGAAGGATCTTTGGTGCGATAAAATTCTCGAGTTCTGATTTTCGATGTGTGCTGAATAGCTGAATTCATTTTTGAGGATTTCTGAAAAATATCTGTCACAAGGTATCTGTGTGTGATCCATCTTTTTTGGCTATGAAACTTCCAGGTGTGCGCTCCCACTGTAATGCTCGAATAACACCCTCTTTATCATCAAGAGTCACCTAAAAGTGCAGTTCCAGAACTGCAATTTTGAAAAATATATAGGAGAGAGCCCCTGATTCCCCCTTCTCTCCTTAAAACAATCAGAGACAATCCTAAAATTGCGTTTTTGGAGTGTCAATTTCGTAAAACTGCCGGGGGAATGACAAAAAAATTTACCTTCTGCTAACATTATCAAGATCTATCAAAACTGTTTTTAAAGCTACAAGTTTAAAAAATTAAGTGAAGCGCCCTTCTCTCTTCCTCGACTCTCGTCAACAGTATTAATGTCTTAAATTTGATTTTCAGGACTTCAATTACAAGAAAATACTGGGAGAGCTTCAGAAAACTTTTTCTTAACATCACAAAGGTCGGCTACATTTGCAATTTAAAGAGGATCAGTTTCTGAAATCTACCTGTCCCCCAACCATAGATAGCCTAAAATAGCGTTTTTAAGACTTTAATTGCGAAAATTTTTCGGGGGCCAGCTCCCGAATCTCCTTTTTCCCTAACATTACCATAGATAATCTAAAACTGCGTTTTTAGAACTACAATTTTAAAAACCTATCGCAGGAGAGCCCCCCGATCCCTCCCCTCTTCCTAACACCACAGTAGACTATCTACAATTGTGTTTTTGAAGTTTCAATATTGAAAAATTACCGGGAAGGGGCCACCAAACCTTTTATCCCCCTAACATCACCAGAGATTGTCTAAAACTGGTTTTAAAACTACAATTTTGAAAATTTTATGGGGGGGAAAAAACCCGGACCCCCTAGCTAAGTGGCTATTACATTTCTGTTTCAAGGTTCATATTGTATACATCTAGTAATAAACTCCATCCCAATCCCCAGAAAGTTGAACCCATTCTCCCTGTAATTACTCATATGTTTGAAAAAATAATAATAATAAATAAGGTGTAGCAAAACTCAGGGTCTCCAAAACTTGTTTACTCAAAGTCCATGTCGTAAATTTTGGGAAAACAAGGCGGAACAAACCAACAAAATTTCAGCTCTAATGGTATTTGTTGGCGCACTCCTCCTCCCCCCCCCCCCGCCCATGAATTCGAATAGAAATTAGATACTCTAAAAACTCATGTTTAGCCCAATTCGAAAGTGAGAAAATTTTTGGGGGGGAATTTGCGGCATTGAGCTTGGGGGGGGGGGGAGGAGATGGGCACCCCTGGTGCAAATTACAGCAGCGTTGCAAGGTTTTTACCATCCTGTTCAAAACCTTTGTGCCCAAAACTGTCCGAAAGTGTCAAAAACTATTTTTTGAGAAACTATATTTTGTGAGAAAATGTCAAAAACAGAACAAAATGCGCCGAAATTATGTTTTTTTTTTGCTATATAATATATATTTGTTTGATGTGAACATTCAAGTATAAATATATTTATAACTTATTTATACAGCTGATTTTAATCTAGTTACGTAGAAATTAAACTCTTCATTAAACATTTCAACTATTATGCATGTTTTTTTTTACCACCAACCAATTTTTTCGATATTTATGCATGTGTGCAAAAGAAAGTGTTCAAAATATAAATGCAATAAATTACAATTTTTTGTAGTTACAGAATATATTATATATATAAAGAATATGAACTAAAAAAAAAAATAGCACAAGTTTTAAAATATAATGTTTAATCATCAATTTCTTGTTCTTTAAGCTATGATTTAAAAAATAATTGTCGTTAAAACATCATGTAAAACTTATTTGCAAAAATCATTTATAAAATTAGGCTTTTTTTTTTGTACCTAAATATTGCACAGTTGAGTTATAAATGGAACTGAAATTAATTGTCTTTGTAGTGTTGTGAATTTTATTTCATAACTCTACCACTGTTACATCAGGAAGTTTTTATGTGATAATTTTGTTTAAGTAAAATATTTTTTAAACGAACATTTTGGAAAAAAATATTATCAAATACTCACACATTAATTAAACTTCATTAATGTGTATATTTTTATGCATTACGAATATTTCAGTAAATATGAATTGATTGGGTTACGCCCCTTTAGCTTTAGCGTACTTTTGGACAGTTTGAGACGGTTTTGGACCGTAAAAACCAACTGTCCTGTACTAAACCAGTTTTGGACAGTCCAAAACAAAACCCTGCTCAGTTTCCAAATCGATTAACTCCACTTTAAAAAAAAATCCTCATTTCTGCTTCAATAGTGCTTTATCAATGCTTAAAATGTGAATTTATGTGAAACTTTTGGTTCATTTCTGATCCTGAAATGGCAGAAAATATAACACGAGGGCCCATTCCCTCTTATGGATAATAGTATCTTCTTCATCACTTTTCTCGACTTATTGCTTTATGGAGTTAATCGATTTGGCAAGTGAAGCATCCATATATCAGTTCATATATTTATCATGATATGTATCACAATATGTATTCAATGTTTATTTTGAAAATACCTTGATATTTTTTATCTTTATTATCTGAGCTACTATTCAACACGGTTTGTACGCTCCTTCAAAACTCCTCCAATACTCCTTCATTTGGGAAATTTTTTCGAAGGGACCTTCAAACTCCTTCATTTTGGTTTGCACTCCTACAAAACTACTTCTTTTTTAGTTCAAGACTACATAGTCTTCCTCTATGACAGTAACTTAAAATACATACTTTGATCGACAACTTAACTTTGTCACAAGGGCGAAGGTATAAGGGCGATGAAGGGGTGAAAAAATTATTAGATGACTAAGACATTTCATAATTGAAGTAAACCATGCTTAAATGGGGGCTTGACTATTTTTCAAGTTTTATGATTATTGCATTTCCTTCCACCACACTCTCAGCTGCAAAATTCGGTTTCTCTAATCATTACTTAACGATACATAAGCAGATGTACTATGGTATATTCAGTAGTGTATTTCATGCAGATGTACTATAATCATTGATTGTGTTAAAAACATAATTGTTTAGCAAATGGCAGTTACAATATTGTAAAATGGGTCATCCACAAGTGATGTCATGCCTTGAGGGGGAGGGAGACTGGTTCACGAAATTGTGACGAGGGAAGAGATAGGGTGACAAGAAGTGACAACACACAGTTATTATAACAATATGTTTATATAAAAATGACATGTGACAAGAGGAGGAGTAGGATGAAGTGTGACACTTTGTGACAAAGGGGGTAGGGGGTCAGAGATGTTGAAAAAAAAAATGCGACTACATTTAAGGACAGCACATTAGTATGTTTTCCTTCAAATCCTCATTTTACTCCTCCAAAACTCCATCATTTAATTTCTGAAATCGAGTACGAACCCTGCCAAGCAACATAAAGAAACATTTGGGTTAACCAAATTAATGTTATTTATTTCTTGTTAAAAATAACAGAAAAGGTAATATACTAAATTTATGTTTTGTATTGATATTTTATTATCATAGTATAATAATATTATATGCCCCATTAATCAACAAATAAATAGTAATTATGATTATATGTAACATTTTTATTAAAATTTTTTCTTTGATTGTGTTGCTTACAATTTAATTCTTTAAGATGCTTTCTTTTTTGTGTGTAGGTGCTTCTTCGTGCCAAGTTCGGCTCTTTAAACTGGACATCGCATCATAGACATCGGGAGATTCAGCTCCGATACAAGTGATTTTCAAACATTGAAGAGTTTTCGGTATAGCTATGCTGTCTGAGCATTCTTTTGAAAGAGGACATTCATCGTTACACTTCTTTGCACTGTGAAATGATATTTCATTATTTTATACCGGAATTTTTTAAAATTTTGAATTCAAGAATACAAGTTGAACATGGCCTGTGTATAAACAGCTCTCACATAAGGCCCCTTAAATTGAAGAACACAAAAGTCTATTTTATATGTTTTTATGGAAATTTGCAAATTAGGGAATGAATTTTGAGTCATCAAGAAAGAGGTGGCTTTTGACAATTGATTGTTGATAAATATCCATAACCTTGATAATATTCTCTAATGTGCAGCAAAAGATATATATTCCATTTTTTTTTACTAGTAACATTTACTAAAATTAAAATTTAGAGGTTTTTTAGCTTAACTAAACCAAAATTACAAGCACATAGCATTTATGTAATGAAATTAAACATACTTCAGGATGGCTTTTAGGCTGCTGCTTTATGTAAATCATTATCTTCAAATTAACTGAGAAAAATAAGAAGACGCATTTAGTGTTTGTGTAATGAAGCAGCATATTATTGAACTTGCCTTAAAATCTGCCTTTAAGCTACTGCTTCATGTGAAAGATAATCTTAAAATTATGTGGACATGTCTGTTCCCATAAAAACAAACTTAAATATGCATGAAACATTGTGCACTGAAAGGAAACCATATGCTTGTGGTTATTGTAAAAAATCATTTTTGCAAAATTCAGAATTAATAACTCACTTGAGAATACACATGAATGAGAAACCATATGCTTGTGAGTATTGTAAAATGACATTTTCTGTTAGTTCAAGTTTAAAAACACATTTGAGGACACACACTAACGAAAAACCATATTCTTGTGAGTATTGTAAAAAGACGTTTTCTCAGTTTGTTCATTTGAAATTACATTTGAGGACACACACTAACGAAAAACCATATTCTTGTGAGTATTGTAAAAAGACATTTTCTCAGAGTTCAAGTTTAAAATCACATTTGAGGACACACACTAATGAAAAACCATACTCCTGTGAGTTTTGTAAAAAGACATTTTCTTTTAATTCAAATTTTAAAAGACATTTGAGAACACACACTAATGAAAAACCATATTCTTGTCAGTATTGTAAAAAGGCATTTTCTGATAGTTCTTCTTTGAAAAGGCATTTGAGGACTCACACAAAGGAAAAACCATATTCCTGTGAGTATTGTAAAAAGACTTTTTCTTGGATGTCAGATATGAAAATGCATTTGAGGATACACACTAATGAGAAACCATATTCTTGTGCTCAGTGTAACAAGACATTCTCTCAGAGTTCACATTTGAAAATTCATTTGAGGACTCACACAAAGGAAAAACCATATTCTTGTGAGTATTGTAAAATGACATTTGCTCATAGTTCAAGTTTGAAAAAACATTTGAGGATACACGCTGAAGAAAAACCATATTCTTCTCATTAGTGCTGGGCGATGTTGCAGATTTGAACATTGCGATACATTGGCAGTGAAATATCGCGATATTCCAATGCATTGCAATGTTTTGGTATATTTTCTCTTCCTTAAATTAGGTGTGTCCTTGGCAGGTGAGGGAAAGGTCATGGTTCATGCTGCTCTATTGAACTTTTTTAGAGGTTTTTTTTAATTATTTGGTTTCGGTTGGGGGGGGGGTTACCCTCCTGAATAAATATAAATTGAAGACATTGTCGCTGAAGATCATTCCTCTAGCACCAGTAATAATTTATTTCATATGTTTTTTTGTAGAAGTTGCCCCCCCCCATCTTCCCCCCGTTATTATGAAATAATTGGTGTACGAGATGATTATGGACTGAACATTATATTTTTGGTTGTATGAATTAAGTTTGAATGTAACTGCAAAAAAAAATAGAAAATACAATTATTTGAAACAATAAGATGGTTAGGATTGTTAATTTACATTAGCCTGATGAAATCATGACTTCAATAAAGTGGTTAAAAATGATTAAAGTCTGTTGATTGTTTTGTTTTATTATTTTGCAGTTTTAGGGAATGTGATTCTGACTATTAAGTGCATTGTACATACAGCATCATCTTCAATTAGAAAAGGTACAATTTTTGTTGTGTGATAACAGATTTCACTACTCCAGAACTTATCTTTTTTTGTGTGTGTGAATCGTCCCTGATAGCTGGACGAAAACTTGAATTTCAGAGCGACAAAGGACATCTGTGCCAGCAGATTTGTGTGAGGAACCCCCCTCCCCCCTCTCAGGCTGCCGCTAGGCATCTGAGCGCACTTGTACATACAAGGATAGGAGTTGTCCTAAACTGTAAAATTTCAAATTTTGTCCTAAATTTTCGAGCTTTGTCCTAAAATTCCTAAACTTTTCATCATTTTATACCATACTTGCACAAATAAAGAATACTAATCCAAATAACACACAATGTTAAAAATTTAAATGTAAGGTCAGTTGGGGTAAGTGCGGCTTAGGTTAATAATCAGAAACCGGGAATATCTGCAAGGCTGCTGTGATCTGGGTAGCTTGGTAAACGTTATTACTTTGCACTGCGTGCGTTATATCGCGCTACTTGAATGGTAACTCTGCTCCTTCCCTGGTTTCCTAACTTTTCTCATTCCCACTACAGTGCCATGTTGTTATGGTTCGAGAAATCATCGTTTCTTCTGTTGTTGTTTTCACTTTTTCGTGCTTCCAAAACGTAAGTACAACTATTTCATGTCTGCTTTTCGTATTTTTGAAACTGAGATTTATTATTTTTTACTTTCAAATCAATTAATTTTAGGGCTGCACTTGCCCCAGAAAATTATACGACTGGGAAAGTGCGGCCCGAAAAAAAGGGGCAAGTGCAGCCTCGCATTTTTTGGAGCTGCACTTTCCTATTAATCTGGCAATGTTATTTTATGACAGATATAATTTGTTCGCAACGATTTAATGAAGCAATGTAATTAATTTGTAATTCTTCCGAAATTACGAGGAAGAAGAAAGTGACGATAATGAAAATATGAGTTTAAGGGAAGATTTACATGATGAAATGACAGTCAAAGAAATGATTGCCACAGAGCAAAAACAGCAAGAAGATATCATTCAGTGGGGGAAGGCATGTTAGAATTATTTATGTAAATTAGATCTGCACACGTGAACTAGTTTATATACTGTAACCGCACCTAATGCGAATCTTGATCATTCATTGAATTTCTAAAATTTGTCAGTTATATAGATAAGTTGTAGTAGTGCATGAAGCTACGACAAATGTTGTGTCAACTAATAAAGAATTAACTTGAATGCATTTGTGAATTACTCAATAGTTATCATGAAACTTGACTACTTGAAGTTAATTTATATCAGTTTTTGGCGCCCAACTAGTGCGGCACGACTGCGAATGGAATAAATGCAGTTCAGAACAGTAGAAGTTGTAATTCGGAAGCAGGCGTATTGTTGAAAAACGCTGTCTTGAAGTATCGAATGAAGATTGAAATATCGCATTAAGTTGAATTTGACAACGGAATGAATAGATTTGTACATCATGGCATTTTTCGTCCGTTTCGATAAAATTACACCTACAGAATTTTCTATCGTCTGGATAGTACTGGTGTGTGCGAGTTTTTCATAAAGGTAAGCGATTAAAAATGTCAGTAGAAGGTAATATAGTAAAGACAGCTGCTGAACTTAATAAATTTAAAGCGGCTAGAAAAACAATTCGGATTGCAGTAACTAAACTTGTAAATTGTATAGAATCAGGTCTGCAAAGTGAAACTTTTGATAGAAATGCAATTGAGGAAAATTTATATTTGCTTAATGCTAAAGAATCAGAGTTAAAAATTCTTAATGAGCAGATATTTAATTGTTTTGTCGGGGAAGAAGCTGAAATAGAAAAGGAATATAGTTCCGTGTTAGA
Source organism: Uloborus diversus (assembly GCF_026930045.1). Taxonomy (NCBI): domain Eukaryota; kingdom Metazoa; phylum Arthropoda; class Arachnida; order Araneae; family Uloboridae; genus Uloborus; species Uloborus diversus. Next base: position 46,338 of record NW_026559027.1, read on the forward strand.
GTATGAGGAAAAAATTAGTTTATGTCAATTTAGAACTAAAAAGAAATTAGATTCTATTTCAAATGCTGTACAAAATCAATCCACTGGTGACCACATTGTTTCATGCAAAAATGAGGTAAAAAATAACATTCGTTTGCCTAAGATTTCAATTTCTAAATATTACGGAGATCCAAGCCATTTTTTGGAATTTTTTAATTCGTTTGAAAATGCTATCGGGAATAATTCTGAATTATCAAAGATTGAAAAATTTACTTATTTGAAATCGTTATTAGGAGGAGCTGCGTTAAATGCAGTATCTGGGTTCTCACTTTCAGATGAGAATTATGACGCTTGTATAGGTTTGATTAAAGAAAGGTTTGGACGCGTAGATTTAGTTATTTCTTCCCACATGAATAATCTTCTTAATTTGGATCCTGTAAAGTATTCGTCTAATGTAAAAGCTTTAAGAACACTTTACGATTCTTGTGAAATAAACATAAGAAGTCTGAACTCATTGGGGATTGTTTCAGAATCGTATGGGAGTCTATTAGGACCAATTATTTTAAAATTGTTGCCTGATGATATGAATTTAGAATTTAATAGAAAACGTAATTCGAAAAAACAGTATAACGTCACGGAGCTTTTGGATTTCATTAGATTAGAGGTAGAAAGTTTGGAAGCCTCGAATGTAATTATAAATTCAAAGAAAAGGAAATCAAATAGTGAGTTTGCGCAGAATAAAAATAATTACTCTAGAAGTGTTCCCACAACTTCGGCGCTAACCACAATGACTAATTCATACTGCTATTATTGTAATGAAAATACTCATGATGTTAGAAAATGTGAGAAAACAAATGAACAAAAAAGGATGATTCTAAAGAATCAAGGGCGTTGTTATAAATGTTTTAGAAAAGGGTACGTTTCGTTTAAATGTAGGGTAAAAATTCCACCTTGCAAAGTTTGTAACAGTGTAAATCACAATAAATTGTTCTGTAGGAAAATTGTTTCAGATTCTGAAGATAAAGAAAATGCGATTGCATCTTTGTCGCTGAATTCAAAGACAATTTCTGAAACTGCTGATAAAGGTATATATCTGCAAACTTGTACTGTTCATGTTTCAGATAAAAATAGCTTGTTAAGTCGAATCACGCGCATTTTGCTTGATTCAGGATCACAAAAAACGTTCATTAAATCAGAATTAGCAAAGGAATTAAAATTAAAATGTATAAGAAGGGAAAAACTGTACATATATTCTTTTGGATACATTAAGGGTAAATTGAAAGAATATGATGTTGTCGAAGTTAAACTAAAAAGTATGCATGAACCTAATAGTTGTATAACAATTGAAGCCCTTGTAACAGATACAATTTCTGGAGCGCTTATAAAAGTACCCTCGAGAAGTATTTTAGAAATGTTGAAAATGGAAAATTTACAATTAGCCGATAATGGCGAGTCCTCTGAAATAGAATTATTGCTGGGTTCTGATTCGTGTTGGGAAGTACAAACAGGGCAAAAGAAACGAATTAGTAAAAGGTTATTTGCAGTTTCTTCATTGTTTGGGTGGTCGTTAGTTGGAGCTTTCGGGGAAAATCAATCTAGTGCTTCTATGTTTACAATTGGTGCTATGCAATGTGAAAGCGAGGATCATAGCTCAATTAATGATAGTTTGAGAAAATTTTGGGCTTTAGATCATATGGGTTTGGAGGAAAAAGATGATAAAAACGATGAATTGGTCATAAAAAAGTTTGAAAGTGAATTGAATTTCAAAAATGGGAGATATGAAGCTGGTTTGTTATGGAAGTCAAATCATGAACATTTGGCTAGTAACTTTGAAAATGCTAAACTGCGTCTTATGCATTTATCTAACAAATTAATTAATGATGAGTGGCTTAGGGAAAATTATGATAGTATCATAAATGATCAGTTAAGGAACAAAATAATTGAAGAATGTGGCGTTGAAAGTCACGATGGTAATACAATGTACTACATGCCGCATTCTCCGGTCGTAAGAAAAAATGCGTCAAAAACTAAAGTCCGTATAGTGTATGATGCGTCATCAAAAGTTAATGATGAGGTATCTTTAAACCAATGTTTGATACCTGGCCCAAATTTAAACCCTTCAATTTTAGATTTGATATTGTGTTTCAGGCAGTTTAAATATGCGTTTTCGGCAGATATCGAAAAAGCCTTTCATCAAATTGGGATTGTAGAAACTGATAGGGACGCATTGCGATTTTTGTATTTTGACAATGAATTAAATATAAAACATTATCGTATGACTCGTGCTCCGTTTGGAGTTGCTTGTAGCAGTTTTATTCTCGCATGTACTATAAAACATCACATAAAGAAATTGTCAGTGGAAAATCCAGAGATTTTTAAGATGTTAAATAATTTTATTTATGTAGATGACATTTTTTACGGTTCAGATTCCGTAGAACATGCCTTCAAGTTAAGCACTGAAGCTTATAACGTACTTAAAGAAGCGGGAATGAATTTGCGTCAATTTAGTACAAATTCAGAAGAGCTTGAAAAAATCTGGGATAAGAATGGAATTGTTGAGGTACAAAAAGAGCACAATGATACTTTAAAGGTACTAGGACTTAACTGGTGTAATAGTAAAGATGTATTGTTTTTAAATATAGATAAGTTGTCTGAAACACTAAATAAATGTAGAATAATCACAAAAAGAAACATATTAAAAGTAACCGCTACTATTTTTGATCCGGTAGGATTTATTTCACCTTTTGTATTGAGAGCGAAATTAATAATGCAAAATCTTTGGCAGTTGGGTTTAGAACTTGACGATGAAGTTCCAATTGAATGCAAACAAATGTGGTCCGAGTGGTGCGATGAAATAGAAAATCTAAAGAAATTCGAAATTTGCCGCGAATATTTTCCTTGCGAAATAAATCGTAATAAGAATAAAGAATTGCATATATTTGGTGATGCATCAATAAAAGCTTACGGTTCAGTAGCGTATTTAATATCGGTTGAGGACTGTACTGTAGCATTTGTTATGGCAAAATCTAAAATTGCGCCGATTAAACAAAAACTCACACTACCAAGACTAGAATTGTTAGCTGCATTAACGACATCAAAACTCGCAAAGTATCTAAAAGATTTGTTTTCCATTCAAGAAGAGAACATTTACTTGTGGACTGATAGTCAGATCGTAATACATTGGATTCGAAGTGCCCCTGAGCGATGGAAATTATTTGTCAAGAATAGAGTATCTGAAATACAATCTTTAACAAAATTTAATGCATGGGGACATTGCAGTGGATCCGACAATCCGAGTGATATATTGTCACGTGGGTGTTCTGCTGAACATTTATTGTCATCAAAATTATGGAAATCCGGACCAGATTGGTTGTCCGAATCAAAAAACAATTGGCCCAAGAAAATGCCATTGACATCTGGGTTTTCTGATGTGGAGCTAGAAAAGAAGAAATGTGTTGCTGAAAATACAGTTCTACCTTCTGTTGCGGTGAATTCTGACAGTCTTCTGAATCTTGAAAAGTATAGTAAACTAAGTCGAGCTGTTAGGGTGACCGCATGGATACAAAGATTTATTTATAATGTAAGGTGTAAAGCTGACAAGAAAAAAGGTCCCTTAAGAGCTGAAGAACTTTTCGCTGCAGAGTTAAGTTTGATAAAGGAAATTCAACATGAGCATTTTAGTGACGAAATTACTTGTTTAAAACAAGAACATCAAATTAGTAGAAATTCTAAAATTCGTGAATTGAATCCATTCCTCAGTGAAGACGGGATATTGTTAGTAGGAGGCCGACTACAAAAATCGACGTTGAGTTTTTACGAAAAACATCCAATTATTATTCCATCAAAAACTCATTTTACTGAAATCTTGGTGCGAGATGCACATGAAAAAGTTTTCCATTCGGGAATGGCAGGTACTCTTGGGTACCTTCGGGAAAAATATTGGATAGTTAGAGGACGGCAGAATGTGAAACGTATTATAAGAAAATGTATCATCTGCCAGCGGTTTAATTCCAGACCAATGCAGCAAGACATAGCCCCTTTGCCATCTGCCAGAATCGAAAAATCAAATCCGTTCGATGTAATCGGCGTGGACTATGCTGGACCTCTGTTTGTTAAAAACGAAGATACGAAGTATTATATTCTTCTGATTACCTGTGCGGTGACTAGAGGTATTCATCTGGAATTAACTAAAAACTTGACTACGGAATCTTTCTTGCAAGCTTTCCGTAGATTCGTGTCAAGAAAAGGATTATGCTCTGTTATCTATTCTGATAATGCAAGAACATTCAAGGCAGCTGATGCAGAACTTAAAAAGATGTGGCAAGTATTAAGTCATCCTGACGTAAAGAACTTTTATGCCGCAAAAGGTATACAGTGGAGATACATCGTAAAAAAAGGAGCATGGTGGGGTGGCTTCTATGAGAGACTTGTACGATCAGTCAAGACTATGCTAAGAAAAACACTTGGTCGCGCCTCACTGCATGCCGACGAGTTGGAAACTGTTTTAATTGAAATAGAGTCGGTGATAAACCACAGACCTCTGACGTACATTGAGGATGATCAACATGAATACCAGGTATTATCACCTGCTCATTTTCTTTTAGGAAATAAACCATTAAATTTGCCTCCAGTGAAATATACAGAATTTGTGCCTACTAGTAATAGGAAAATTATGTGTAAAATGTATCAATATCGTGAAAGACTTTTAAATAGATTTTGGAAGTTGTTCTACAAAGACTATTTGTTGCAATTAAAATCGGTAAACGGTGCGAAAAACCCAAAAAACTAAAACAGAACTAAACGTGAATGATATTGTTGTAATAAGAGAAGAACTTTTACCGCGTAACATGTGGAGATTAGGAAAGGTTGTTAAGACTTTTACTGGAAGAGATGGATTAATTCGCAGTTGCGAAATTAAAACGGAAAGAGGCATATTAAAAAGGCCAGTTCAGTTGCTGGTTAAGTTAGAATGTGAATGAGTTGTTACATGTATTTAAAATTGTAAATTATTGTGAACATTTGTTTTTAATTGTTGTATAAAGTTAAAAGTTTACTAATATTTGATATTCTTACTAGCAAGTTTATGCTGTAAAAAAAAATGTTTACTAATATTGTTGTTTAAACTAAATTTTGAACCTTTTTTCAATTTCGTTAATTTGAATTGTTTGATAAATTCTGATAAAATTTGAAAAATTTTAAATGTAAAAATTTCTTCAATTAAAGTTATTTTTTGAAGGTATTTTGAGATATTTCTGAGAAGTTTGGTAAGTAATTCTTAAAAAAAAAAAAAAAAAAAAAAAAAAACAATTGAAATTGTATAAAAATAATATTTGAATTTGATTGAGCATCTTGAAGCTCTAATATGAAAGTTATTGGGTTCTTGGTGTTCTGAACATTCTGTTCAGCCGGGCCCAGTGTGTTAGAATTATTTATGTAAATTAGATCTGCACACGTGAACTAGTTTATATACTGTAACCGCACCTAATGCGAATCTTGATCATTCATTGAATTTCTAAAATTTGTCAGTTATATAGATAAGTTGTAGTAGTGCATGAAGCTACGACAAATGTTGTGTCAACTAATAAAGAATTAACTTGAATGCATTTGTGAATTACTCAATAGTTATCATGAAACTTGACTACTTGAAGTTAAATTATATCAAGGCATCCAACGGAGAGAAAGGTAGGCGACTGGGTTCTTGTGAGATTTTCTACGAAAAAGATGACTAAACATTTTGTAGGACAAATTACTTATATAAATGATGATAATTTCTCCAAAATTAAATTTTTAAAGTTAAAAGCGGCTGGAAATTATAGCACTGTGTTTAGTTATCCTTCAGGAGACGACGTTAGCGAGATCCAAGACGACGACATTGCATCAATCCTTTCAAATCCCTCTTCAGATCGTAGAGGAAATTTGATATTCCAAGTAACGTTTTCAGAATATAACATAAATTAAATTGCTAATTACTATACTTATTTATTGTTAATTACTATACTAAGTGTACTTATACAAAAAAATATGTTCAAGTTCGCCAAAGACATGTTACCTTTTGTTAGTTGTATAGTTACCTTTTGTATTATTAAGTTAATATTTTATAAGTTCGTTGATATTCAAGTTTTAAAGATTATTCCTTGGTATGCAAGTTTTGTTTTTGTTTTTTTTAAAGCTTATTAGCATAATAAAAGTTATCTTTCATGTTCCTTATTTAATTTAAAATAAAAACTTCATAATTTTGTTTAATAATCCATTGTTCCTTGAACGTTCTTCATTTTACATTGACAGGTTTCGTTAGGAAAAATGTAATAACTTCCCAATGAATAGGTGAAAATTAAAATAAAAAAATCGTTTTTAATCAGGAAAAATACTCTACTGATTGCACTTGCCCCTTATTTTCTCAAACGGTTTTTTAAAAAAAATTCAGATAGGTGATGCTCTTGCCCCACTTTTTATGGAGAAAGTGCGGCCCTAGAGCACAATAGTTTAAAATGTTTTTTTCAACGTTTTTACCTGCAATGATTTTAACAGGCTCATGTCTCGGGAAACACACTAAAACAGGTAACAAATGAAATAAAAATTAAAAAATTTGTATCAAGTCTTGTAATGTCTAGGCCTTAATAAAGTCGAACTGTACAATTTAAGGGCTGCACTTCCCCCAACTCATCTTACTTAAACATTTAGTATTTGAGACGCTTGTTCAATTAAACAAGTTATTAAGCAACATAAACTGTCACATCAGGTGTGCGACATGCCACGTGGTGAGAATTCACATGTTGTGAACCAAAAATATATTAAAATGAAAATTAATATTAAAAAATTGTTGGCGAGTTTAAATGGATATATTTTTGATAAAATTTAAGAGCATTGTTAAATGAATTGTTCCTTAAAGTTTTTAGTGTAAAAGGCGTATGACAGAAAAGTTACTTTTCGAAGAATGACCCATATGCGACCGTCTCAGACATCTTTAATATCTTTGAAGTTTAGTTTCTTTACCATTTGAGTGCAATGGCCAGCTAATGCACTTCTTTTGCGGTTAGCCGAAAGTGTGATTGAGCTGTTATCTGCTACTATGATTTTCATTTTACATAGACTACATTTAATTTCAAGCTTTGTTGTGTTAAAAGAATGGCTAGCAAGCCAAAAATACTACAGGAAGTATGGTAAAATAAAGGACTTCGGAAAATGTTCGTTTGTGAAGCTTGACAGTGTGAGGTATACGCAGTAAAAAAAAAATAACAGAATGCAACCACTTAATTTAATTTGCACTGGGTTTTGTGTTAGGTTTTAACCTGCAAAGACCTCTATTTTCGCAACCGCTAGTCCTAGATGCATACTTTCAATTGCAAGAGTGTTCAAAATCACATGCGGAGCTTATATATAGAACGTTTAAAGCAAAAATAAAAATTCGCAAAAGAAAAAACAAACAAACAAATTTTAACTTTTTATACGGGCCCTAGGTCCCCTAACTTATATTAAGGGAAATAATCTCTATTGAAAAATATTACTAACACTAAAAACTTGGTATTTGTGGGACCAAAACTCATGGAGACATTAGAGTTCAAAGTTTTAAGGGACCATACAGAAGATGAAATTGGAACTTATCGCCATTCAGAGGAATGACAAGTTGTCGAATTAAAAAAACTAAGTACAGTCGGACCTCCATATATCGAAGTAGCAAATTGCCGAGGAAAATTCGATATATAGAAACAATCTTTTTTTTATCATAAAAATCTCCTAAAATATTAAAATTAAAGCTAATTTTCGTGTATGAAACCCAATTTTTAATTTTTACGAGCATCGGATTAAAAAGTTAAGAATTAAAAAATTAACAGAAATTACACTTTTGCGCCTTCACACATCTTCATTCTTCGGCATTTCAACTTGATCCGCAGCATTAGGGTATTTTCGTTTTGACAATGTAATCGAGAGAAAAGTAAAAAAAAACGATCTACTTAAACTGAATGATTTTTACTGAAGCTAAAAAGACTGAAATTGATAATCAACAGACAAAAGCGATAACTTGAAACTGATTTTACAGTGTTACTGGTTACAACTAAGATTGAAATGAACTCGACGGAATTTAAGAACTCCAGAACGGAACAACAACCTATCCACACACCCCTCAACTCCAGATTCCTTATGAGTTTCATAGCAACCTTTAGTGAACATAATTTTCTCCTCTAACCTTCATTTTTCATGAAACAAACAGTCTAAAGTGGAAAAAAATCTACGAATGTCTCGAGAGAAATTTCGATATATAGAGATTTTTTCGATATATAGAAACAATTTTTCTATGTAATGAACATGGAAACGTGCTGGAATTTCGATATATAGAAAATTTCGATATGTGGAGGTCCGACTGTATTTATATTTTTCATTGCTATTCCAAACTAAATGCAAATGTTATACCATGATACGCAAAAACAAACTGCAAAACCTCAAATAATTTGAAAAAACACTCTTCACTCACATATAACTTTAAATTCTTGTTAGAAGCTATATTTTCCACAAAAAGGTGTTATTGGTGGCGAAAAAAAAGTGGTGTAAGTCACAAAACGCTGTGTTTCATACTCTGTGAATATTAGTCGTGCTAATGCAAACTTTTTGTGTTGGAATTATTTTTCAATTGAGATTATTTTTCTAAATATAAGTTGGGGGACCTGGGGCCGGTATGAAAAGTTATACTTTGTATTTGATTCATTTTAATTTTTGTTTCAAACTTTCCACATCTTAACTCTCCATCTGATTTTAAACATTTTTGCAATTGGAAGTATGGATCTAGGACTAACAATTGCGAAAGTAGAGGTCGTGCAGGGTAAAACGGAACACCCTGTATGTAAAGATGTCAGAAATTCATTAGATTTGTTCAAATTTCCTGTTGTAGTAAGTAAATATTTGTTAAAGTAAAAGCTATTGTGTAATAATTAGAATTAATTTTAAGTGTTTCTATCATTCCTCAATATACGTATTTTATTCCTCACTTATAGCATAGGAAAAGAAAATTCTTCATCAATCAAACAATTAATCTAGGCAGTGTTCTCATATATATATATATCAGCAAATTCACTGATTGAGTAACGCTGCCGACATCATCAACAATGAAATATATATAATGAAAAATATATGAAAAGGAAAATTTAAATGGGCTGTCACCAGATGTGAAGTAATATTTATTTTTATAGTAGGGGTACATGAACTCGCTTGATGGAATAGCCATTTTGCCACGAAAAAATATTGTACCAAGCGGGATATTCCATTAACCGGGATCAAAATAACACATTACATTGGACTGGTACATTGAAAATGTATCATATTAAGCGGTTAAAATTTATAGCCGTTTTATCGGTTAAACCGGTTTTTAACCGATATAAGCTGGATCGACTGTATGTAGTACCATATGCAGTCTACTCCAGTCAGGTAAAAAATACTGCCGAAGATTAAAGCATTTGGTGATACAGGCAATTTTTTAAAAATGATACTCGTATTGTAATATTTTGTTGTAAGTCAAATTATTTTTGACTTACAACAAATTATTTACTATAAAAGTTTACTATTTACTTATTTACTATATTATTTACTATAAATTATTAATTTATCAAATTATTTACTATAAAAGTTATTGTTATTAACATTTTAAATATTAATTGAGACCTCCTAATATTCAATGTAGTAATAAATTCATTAATATTTGAGCTTATTTGTATTTTAAATTAATTGTACAATTAGTCAAATACATACGGGGCCGAGTTAAATAATTTGTTTCATTTATTCACTCAACCATTTAATATACATCACACACACTTTCATTTATTAGTTAATTCATTCACGTTCCTTCATTTAGTAATTCACTTATTTATTGATTTGTTCACTCATTTTCTTATTTGTTCATTCTTTTACTCGCTCATTTATTTTTCTCCATACATTATTTGATTTATTCATTATATTAGTCATTTATTTATTCAACCTTTTATTTACTAATTTTGATCAAAAATATGTTTTATAATCGAATAGAAAATATTCCATTAGAAAAACATTTTATTTTTCACTTTGCCCCATGAAAAAGAAAAAGTGAAAATTTTCCACTTTTAGTTTTAAGATTCAAATTTACTGCCAAAAATGAAAAGTACTGTTTCGATATACAATAGAACGTTCTTTCTTTATGTGCTGTAATTTTCAAAACGAACTTCCGATTTGTTCTCTTTGAAAAAGATCAGTTGTTTTAACCATTTCACTTTGCCCCCAAAGCAGAATTATCTTTCTTTTTTTTTTTTTTTTTGTACTGCCAGCAGGAGATAATCGAGTTTGGATTTTTGTTGTATTTATGGAAGGTTGTATTAAATGTATTCGGGAGTTTTTGGTTTGGCGGTTTTTTTTTTTCTCTTTCTGTAGGAATGATTATTTTTTGAGGGGAAATTTTACAGTGTTTTTTTTTTTTCCTCTAATTGAAGCCTGAGTTGAAGGTCGACCGTGCAAAACCGGGCAATGCAGCTAGTACACAGTAAAAGTAAGATAAAAGCAATCAATAGCAAAAGAATTTCTGAAATTCCTGCATTCGGGAATAAATAAATAGTAAGATGTAAAAAATAAGAGTTACAAGATTTGATGGCAATTAATATGTTACAGAAACATGAGAACTATGATTTTTTACATTTTTGATACAGGGTGTAGCAAGGAGCTGAATTTGATATATTTTTACATTCCTCCTCCTACCATTTCTATTTGAAATGTAGCTACAATTTTTCAAGGTTTTCAAGCACTTGAAAATAAAATTTACTTTTTCAAGTTCTTTTCTTTCTTTCTTTCTTTCTTTTTTTTTTCTTTTTTTTTTAAAGGAGCTAAGTGGGGCCCCATGCTACAGCTTTCTTAGTTTATACGAAAGTCTGGCCCTGCATGGGGCTATTCATTTTTGCACATAAGACTTTCTTGTAAGCAACATGTTGCTTCAGTGTCTAAAATGAAATCTCTCAAGAAAAAGAGTTAAATTAAGTCGTATTTTCGATTTAATTTTTCTCTGGGGAGGGAGCTTGAGTGTAAGATCGTAAATGTAACTAACAATTCGAGATTCACTGTTAAATGTTTTATTTGCATGAAATGTAATAAAATTGTTTCTCTTTCGTAAAATTTTAAATAGTTTTTTTTTTTTGAAATAATAAAAACTTAAATACGAGCTTCATCAACTCGAATTTTTTAAACTTTAAGCTAGAATTGCTACTCCCCCCCCCCCGCAAATGCGATGGCACTCTCAATTTTATTGCGCCACCCGCTTTCTGTTGAAGAGACTAAACTCCTTTTAAAATAGTATGCTGAGCGTCATGACCCGCACCCCCCCCCCTCCCTCAAATGGGTACGCTTGCTTAAGCTATAGTTATTCGAATAAATCGATAGAATATTTTACTTGTCAAATATGTCCGATGGCGTTCCTCTGTTGCAGATCTTGATATACAGATGTAACTAGAGGTACCCATTCCCCACAACTGCTTCTCACCCCTCCTTTTAACTCAAGAATTGCGGCCCACTAAAGAAAAGAAAAGGCTGAAATTCTTTTAAGTAACTTCTCCAAAGGTTTCAATGGTATAATCTGCCTCATGATACACTCCCCCCCCCGTATGCACACATGCGCATCCTTGCTGTAGCTATTATTATTAGAATAAATTGCTGAAATATTTATTCAGCGAGATGGCCGATGGCTTTTCTCTGTTGCAGATGCTTACATATATATGATAGACATTGCATGTATATTCTTTGCTACACCCCTCCCCATAAAATATGGAATTTAACCACGTAAATCTATCGATGTAGGATGTAGTGTCGTTTGGAACAGCTTACAGGAGGAGGCGGTGATAGCTTTAAGAGGACCATTGATCATCTTTGGTTTTTATTTGTATTTGATATATCGAAAACATCGATATTCGACTGGCGATGTGTCGCCGAATTAAAATTCTGATATCGCCCAGCCCTACAACAGACATTAATCGTAATGAGTTTACACCTATACGGCTCTGAAACATGGACTTTGAACAGTCAAGAAACTAGTAGAATTCAAGCAGCAGAGATGAAGTATTTGCGATCACTGAAGAACTGCACTATCCTAGACCATGGCCCCACTGAATGCCTGACGCTTACCAGGCCTTGACAATTTTTGACTTTCTTGTGTTAAACCGGGGCAACTATTTCTGCACTTGAACATGGCCACACTAGATGGAAAAACTTCAAAACTTCATATTTGCCCATTCTGACCGCAAGGAGGCGCCACAAGCAACGGTTGCACCAACCAATCAACGACAAGTTTCAAAGCTTGTTTATTTTAATTAATAAATGGAACATGTAACAAACATCAATATTTCGCAGATGCTCAGAAATATACCGTAAAAACCAATTCGAATCGAATTAGTAAAGTTATTTAGCTGATTATTTAATGCATAAATGGTGGATCTAAAGTTGGTTAGGCAATTTCTTTTAATTTAATTTTACATGTTCATTTATAGCTTGTGTATCATTGGATGGATTATTTTACGCTTAATGGAGAAACATAATTATTCAGAGGATTATTTTTTATTTTTATGGACTTTTAGATCTTGTTTCTAGGGCTTATCGCTTCGCTTACAAGTCTTTGAAAAAGACAAAATAGTTTATGGTATCGCCAAATAAATACTTCATATGTAACTTGAAGTAGTCCCCGACAATAAATAAAATAAAAATAATAAGAAAGTAATCGCCAGATTAAAAAATGCTCCGCTACGTACCTATCACGGAAAATTCTCCCCCCCCCCCACTTTTTTTTATTTTAAGAAATGCTAGATATTTAGAGCTGCTCCTAATGCTATACTATTAGAACAAGATTACAAAAATTTGTAAGCAGATCTTAGATTCCTGCGGATACTTGACGGTCTACTGTGTGTGTGTATTTTATTTTTCCAACAGAAAATTCATATCCTAATTTTCGCCAAACTTGGCGATCAAATTTCCTGCAAAGTTTCTAGTTCAAAGCTCCTTTCTCATTCATGCTTAAAGTGTAGAAAATAGTTTTTTATGACGAATTCAATGTTTACAGGATTTTACATCGCTAAATATTTTAATTTTCTTAAAAGTACAGCAAATTTGCGATACTTCGAAGTCCGATAAATCGAATATTACTATAACTCGAAATTTTTATCAAGTCTTGACAACTTAGTCATTAATTCCATTCTAATTATTCTGAATAACTCGAAGTTAACTTCTTTCAACTCGAAGTTTTTTCCAAGATTACTCGAAATTATTTCGAAAGAACGAAAAAAAGAAAAAGAAAAAAAAAAGAAGTGACTAAGGGAGAATAATTATTTCAGCTTCACTTGCAATCCGAATTTGAAACGAATGAAGATGTGCACATTTTCTGAAGTAGAATCAGCTCTATTCAAGCGGTTCCAGCATGCTTTTGATTTTCTTCTATCAATACATTTGATTAAACTGTGCATATTGTGCTAAAAAACTTAAGTTCTGTAATTTTGTCTGTTATATGTACATATTAATTAAAGTATTCGATGGTTTTTAATATTAAAATAATAAAAACCAAAACTATCGTTAAGTCAAACTTTCGATAAGTCGAAGTTTTCCGTCGGTCTTTTTACATTTGAGCTATCGCAAATCGAATGTATGTTTAAAAATATCATAGAAATGGCAAGTAAAAGAAAATCATATCATTGTTTTGCTTTTGCAAAGACAAAATAAATTTTGTACGGAACTCTCCCCTGCTAGGATTTTACAAAACATCAACAGTGTTGATATTTTGTAAAATAATCTGTTCCCCATTTTTTTTTTTTTTAAATTAGTTTCACAAATTCATGTGTAGATATTTGAGGAGTTTCTTTCCCTATTGCATGTATTTGCTAAATGTTAAAAATAAATTTTAAAAAATAATAATATTTTGAATTTTGGCTGCTTGATGAGTTCGAATTAAGTTATTCACGATCATGAATTGCGATAGGATCCTACTCGTTGGGTTTCTTGTTTCTACAAATGGAATGAAATGGAAATGACCAAGAAATTTGCACCCGTCATAATATGACGGTTGATTTTTTAGAATAGGTAATACGAGGCCGTAAGAAAGATAAATATTTTATGGCCGAATCTGACCTTTATCAAAAAAATTATTTACTGCGTAAACACTTTATAACAATTGAAAAATATATTGAAGTAATAGCACCTGGGATGCTATAGGGTGGGAGCCTGGGGGTTGGGATAGAATCTGAGCTAAAGTGAACGTTCTCCGGTCTGTGCGCCTTCCGATGTGTGTGCGTACACCCAAACCTGTTTTTGTGCGGACTTTTTTTTGTGTAGTTTATAAAAATTATTTATAAAACGAGCGAAAATTATTTATCAAACGAGTGCTTGGTAGTATCATCAAGGGTCAACAGGGGCATCCGATAGGAAGTCACTGTGACTTTCCAAAAATTTCTTAATTCGGGAAATTTTTCGGGAGTCGGCAAAATTATCATCGCTTGGTTTATTTTGGTTTCGTTTAAATATAATATTTTGGGTATTTTCTACGTGAGACTTTTTTTATGCAGTCCCTATCCACCGCATAAAAAAAATATTTTTTAACTCAGTTGCGAAAACTTTTAAAGCTACTGGTGAAGTTTCAAGCATTTTTTTTACACGATTTTTTTATGCGGTCCCTATTCACCGCATAAAAAGAGGATTGGGTGTATATGTATACATTTTTTTAATGCTCAAAGCGTGTGAAGCAACAGGGTCGTTTCCGAAATTTTAAGGGTTTTTTTTTTTTTTTTGAAAGAACATTTTTAAAATCATAGGATCTGATCATTTTTTAAAATAACTTGACTAAGTTTAATATTAAAAAAAAAAATGCATTAATCGGTGCGCTTTTATTGTTTACGCTTCTGCCGATGACATCACAAATGATGAAATGCCATTCACTGATGCCACTCACAGAGCACAATATTCACAAGTGTTGGCAACTATATGATTGATAGTAAGCGTAGAGTGCAATATGTAATTCGCTTCTTGATCATCATAACGTAGAAACGCGGTAGACAGATGCGCCAAAGTACATCATTTGTGACGTCATAAAGACCACGCCTTATTTTCAAAATCGGACATTTAAAAAAATTAATTAAAAACTAAGCTTTGGAAAAATGAGTTTTTTCTAGCTCCATGTTATTTTTATTTATTTTTTGATTATGCTATGAATTTCCTTTTGTAAGGAAAAAAATCTGCACTTTTTCGAAATAGCTCTTGTGCACTAAACGTTTGTGCATCTCTGTGCGTATTGTGCACTAATATACTACTAAAATCTACACTAAATTTATTATAACATGAGATGTGCTAAAAATGGAAGGGGAAAAAGATAATAGACATTATTTTGGTGTCCGTAAAATATTGGCGCGAGAACCACGGACCCGTCGTAGAACCATGTATTAGTCACACTCTGAATTTTAAATGCTTTTAAAATTATGTTAATGGTTCATTTTCTTAAATTGCCATCATATTTTTAACTTTTCTATTGTTCTTCTTCATTTGAAAAAGAATATTCCTAACCAGGCCTGTCCAGTGGGGATATCACAGGGGGGGAAGGGGGCAATTATGACACCCCTAAATTTTACAAACATACTAAAATTAGGCATTTTGCTCGTATTTTGTTGTTTTTTCCCGAACACAAAACCTTTGCCCCCCCCCCCCTCCGGAAATTTTTAAATGTCGGGCCTGTTCCCAAACGTACATTTTTAATTAAATTCTATTCGTTGTAAAATATACACTACATTACGAGCGGAAAGAATGGCAATTGTTAACGTAAATTCCTATACCCCCCCCCCCTCTAATCCCCATCAGCGTCAAATGGGGGCAATGAATGACCCTCTTAAGTTTTGAGAAATGAATGTATTTACAGATTGCGGAGCATGTTTTTTTTTTTTTTTTCGATGTAATTTATTGAGCAGAAAAAATTCGCATGTAAATGAGCATGTAAAGTTAGAAATGAGGACTGCCTGCCATATATCATCAATCTTAGAACTGTTGTATCTAAAAAGGAAACCCCAGGGGATTTTCAAAAAAAAAAAAAAAAATTGAAAATTATTTGCAAAGCTTTAAAAAAAAGGCGTTCGAAAAAATATATTAAGAATTACGCATTAATTTTAAATAAAAATCATATGTTTTCTGTGTTTAGTTTAGAATTTTTATTACGCATAATTTTTGATATGATATTAAAATAACAATAAGAAATGCTCTTCACCTTTGTAATACAATGTTTATTTAGCACTTTTTCTCTTCATTCCTTCTTTTGAAATTAAAATTTTCGTCAAATGACGTACGCCCGATAATAACTCGAGAAATCACGTATTCACAGATGCCAAAGCGCCAGCGCTCACAATCACGCCAAGTGGAAACAAAAACAGGGGTAGCCAGTGGCGCCCTCTTTGTTGCCATGAGTTTCAGCGATTGCCACGGCCGTTAAGTATTCAGTGGGGCCATGGACGAAGATACATGCTTTAAGAGCCATATCCACCAATAAAACTGTTTTAAGCGTTTTCCCGCCGCCATCAGCACTGACGTTTTATACATACGTATATTACCGTACTAGGGTTGACAATATTATTTATCACACTTAGTGGTGTTACTAGATTTTTCTCCTAATGCTAAAGGGAGTAAAAAAGACTCAGCACCTACGCATACTTTCGTACTAGGGTTGGCAATATCTTTTTAAACCTAATCTTTGGTATCGCATCGTTCGGGCTCAAAGTTTGCAAATTCTAAAATTATGTTGGATTTCTTTTCTTTTTTTCTCGTTTGTGTGAATTTATAGATTTTTCCAGGTCCACTTTTATTATCCCTATTACAGTGACAAATATTGAACCATCTGAAAGGAATTGATCTCTCTGTGTTTTTTGATAATAAAAAATGCAATTGAGTTTTCGTGTCTCACTGTACCTGTTCTTCCAATATGATAGAAACTCATCATGTTGTTAATCTCTATAGACTTCCTCTTAATTTTTAATTGTTGCAAATGGGTCATTTCACGGTATTTTTTTTTAAATATATAGCCCGCAACGTAGAACTTTCCGTACATTTTTATGCACAGTTTGGTTACGACAAAATTTCATTTTAAGTTAGTCCTACTACAAACTCCAAATAAAACAATACGTCAATCAAGCAGTAAATTAAACAGTTATGGAAAACAAAGTGCCATGTTGCGGACTCTACATTTAAACAAAATACCGCGAAATGGCATAAAATGTTTCGTCCAAAGATGAACGAAACGAATTTTAGTAATCGTTAGAAATTTTTAAAGTAGAGGAATCTCAACCAAAATTAGCTTCGGGATAGGCGAGAAAAAAGTCGGGCAATTTCATTCACATGATATACAATGGTGGGATTTGCAACGAAAAATAAATCTTAGGGTAAAGACTCCCAAAGCTTCCCTTCGCTCTGCCCCCGACTCAGACACTAGCATCTTGTAAGTGGAAGGCAATACATAGACCTAACGTTATAAACGATTGTGATCAAAAAAAATTGTGTGGTTTCGAAACACAGCAAAATCATTCCTTTATCAGTTATGTATGTGGCCCTGAAGAGGGCCTTTTTTTTCTTTTCAAAACTCTTGAGTGTTTTGCGTTATGGTTTTCGTGCACTGCGAGTGCTCACGTCAAAAGAAACCTTCGAAGTCTCCGCAGCAGAAGGAATCCTCCTCACTGTCCAAATGGTCCAACAGTTCTTTGGCCAACTCTACTAGTTCGCGAAATCTTCTCAACCGCTTCCTTATTAACCAAAAGTGTTCGAATATTGCTTCTCTCTCATCCAGTTCTATCATTCTGCCCACGAGCCGTCGAATGTCATTTAATTCCAGTTCTAACATTTCGATTCCGTCTCGTATGTTCATGACGCGTTGAAGAACCTTGCTTTCACGAGAGAGATCCATTATCTAGCAAAAAAATGTGAAGAGGTAAACTTCGAGTAGAGAGTCAATATATATATGTATGGAGCTGAAAGTGCTGCTCCTTGTTATTGGACGAAGATACATGCTTTAAGAGCCATATCCACCAATAAAACTGTTTTAAGCGTTTTCCCGCCGCCATCAGCACTGACGTTTTATACATACGTATATTACCGTACTAAGGTTGACAATATTATTTATCACACTTAGTGGTGTTACTAGATTTTTCTCCTAATGCTAAAGGGAGTAAAAAAGACTCAGCACCTACGCATACTTTCGTACTAGGGTTGGCAATATCTTTTTAAACCTAATCTTTGGTATCGCATCGTTCGGACTCAAAGTTTGCAAATTCTAAAAATATGTTGGATTTCTTTTTTTTTCTCGTTTGTGTGAATTTATAGATTTTTCCAGGTCCACTTTTATTATCCCTATTACAGTGACAAATATTGAACCATCTGAAAGGAATTGATCTCTCTGTGTTTTTTGATAATAAAAAATGCAATTGAGTTTTCGTGTCTCACTGTACCTATTCTTCCAATATGATAGAAACTCATCATGTTGTTAATCTCTATAGACTTCCTCTTAATTTTTAATTGTTGCAAATGGGTCATTTCACGGTATTTTATTTAAATGTATAGTCCGCAACGTAGCACTTTCCGTACATTTTTATGCACAGTTTGGTTAGGACAAAATTTCATTTTAAGTTAGTCCTACTACAAACTCCAAATAAAACAATACGTCAATCAAGCAGTAAATTAAACAGTTATGGAAAACAAAGTACCATGTTGCGGACTCTACATTTAAACAAAATACCGCGAAATGGCATAAAATGTTTCGTCCAAAGATGAACGAAACGAATTTTAGTAATCGTTAGAAATTTTTAAAGTAGAGGAATCTCAACCAAAATTAGCTTCGGGATAGGCGAGAAAAAAGTCCGGCAATTTCATTCACATGATATACAATGGTGGGATTTGCAACGAAAAATAAATCTTAGGGTAAAGACTCCCAAAACTTCCCTTCGCTCTGCCCCCGACTCAGACACTAGCATCTTGTAAGTGGAAGGCAATAAATAGACCTATCGTTATAAACGATTGTGATCAAAAAAATTGTGTGCTTTCGAAACACAGCAAAATCATTCCTTTATCAGTTATGTATGTGGCCCTGAAAAGGGCCTTTTTTCTTTTCAAAACTCTTGAGTGTTTTGCGTTATGGTTTTCGTGCACTTCGATTGCTCACGTCAAAAGAAATCTTCGAAGTCTCCGCAGCAGAAGGAATCCTCCTCATTGTCCAAATGGTCCAACAGTTCTTTGGCCAATTCTACTAGTTCGCGAAACCTTCTCAACCGCTTCCTTATTAACCAAAAGTGTTCGAATATTGCTTCTCTCTCATCCAGTTCTATCATTCTGCCCACGAGCCGTCGAATGTCATTTAGTTCCAGTTCTAACACTTCGATTCCGTCTCGTATGTTCATGACGCGTTGAAGAACCCTGCTTTCACGAGAGAGATCCATTATCTAGCAAAAAAATGTGAAGAGGTAAACTCCGAGGAGAGAGTTAATATATATATGTATGGAGCTGAAAGTGCTGCTCCTTGTTATTGGACGAACATACATGCTTTAAGAGCCATATCCACCAATAAAACTGTTTTAAGCGTTTTCCCGCCGCCATCAGCACTGACGTTTTATACATGCGTATATTACCGTATTAGGGTTGACAATATTATTTATCACACTTAGTGGTGTTACTAGATTTTTCTCCTAATGCTAAAGGGAGTAAAAAAGACTCAGCACCTACGCATACTTTCGTACTAGGGTTGGCAATATCTTTTTAAACCTAATCTTTGGTATCGCATCGTTCGGGCTCAAAGTTTGCAAATTCTAAAATTATGTTGAATTTCTTTTCTTTTTTTCTCGTTTGTGTGAATTTATAGATTTTTCCAGGTCCACCTTTATTATCCCTATTACAGTGACAAATATTGAACCATCTGAAAGGAATTGATCTCTCTGTGTTTTTTGATAATAAAAAATGCAATATAGTTTTCGTGTCTCACTGTACCTGTTCTTCCAATATGATAGAAACTCATCATGTTGTTAATCTCTATAGACTTCCTCTTAATTTTTAACTGTTGCAAATGGATCATTTCACGGTACTTTTTTTAAATATATAGCCCGCAACGTAGAACTTTCCGTACATTTTTATGCACAGTTTGGTTACGACAAACTTTCATTTTAAGTTAGTCCTACTACAAACTCCAAATAAAACAATACGTCAATCAAGCAGTAAATTAAACAGTTATGGAAAACAAAGTGCCATGTTGCGGACTCTACATTTAAACAAAATACCGCGAAATGGCATAAAATGTTTCGTCCAAAGATGAACGAAACGAATTTTAGTAATCGTTAGAAATTTTTAAAGTAGAGGAATCTCAACCAAAATTAGCTTCGGGATAGGCGAGAAAAAAGTCCGGCAATTTCATTCACATGATATACAATGGTGGGATTTGCAACGAAAAATAAATCTTAGGGTAAAGACTCCCAAAACTTCCCTTCGCTCTGCCCCCGACTCAGACACTAGCATCTTGTAAGTGAAAGGCAATAAATAGACATAACGTTATAAACGGTTGTGATAAAAAAAAATTGTGTGCTTTCGAAACACAGCAAAATCATTCCTTTATCAGTTATGTATGTGGTCCTGAAAAGGGCCTTTTTTTTTCTTTTCAAAACTCTTGAGTGTTTTGCGTTATGGTTTTCGTGCACTTCGAGTGCTCACGTCAAAAGAAACCTTCGAAGTCTCCGCAGCAGAAGGAATCCTCCTCACTGTCCAAATGGTCCAACAGTTCTTTGGCCAACTCTACTAGTTCGCGAAATCTTCTCAACCGCTTCCTTATTAACCAAAAGTGTTCGAATATTGCTTCTCTCTCATCCAGTTCTATCATTCTGCCCACGAGCCGTCGAATGTCATTTAATTCCAGTTCTAACATTTCGATTCCGTCTCGTATGTTCATGACGCGTTGAAGAACCTTGCTTTCACGAGAGAGATCCATTATCTAGCAAAAAAATGTGAAGAGGTAAACTTCGAGTAGAGAGTCAATATATATATGTATGGAGCTGAAAGTGCTGCTCCTTGTTATTGGACGAAGATACATGCTTTAAGAGCCATATCCACCAATAAAACTGTTTTAAGCGTTTTCCCGCCGCCATCAGCACTGACGTTTTATACATACGTATATTACCGTACTAGGGTTGACAATATTATTTATCACACTTAGTGGTGTTACTAGATTTTTCTCCTAATGCTAAAGGGAGTAAAAAAGACTCAGCACCTACGCATACTTTCGTACTAGGGTTGGCAATATCTTTTTAAACCTAATCTTTGGTATCGCATCGTTCGGGCTCAAAGTTTGCAAATTCTAAAAATATGTTGGATTTCTTTTTTTTTTCTCGTTTGTGTGAATTTATAGATTTTTCCAGGTCCACTTTTATTATCCCTATTACAGTGACAAATATTGAACCATCTGAAAGGAATTGATCTCTCTGTGTTTTTTGATAACAAAAAATGCAATTGAGTTTTCGTGTCTCACTGTACCTATTCTTCCAATATGATAGAAACTCATCATGTTGTTAATCTCTATAGACTTCCTCTTAATTTTTAATTGTTGCAAATGGGTCATTTCACGGTATTTTTTTTAAATGTATAGTCCGCAACGTAGCACTTTCCGTACATTTTTATGCACAGTTTGGTTACGACAAAATTTCATTTTAAGTTAGTCCTACTACAAACTTCAAATAAAACAATACGTCAATCAAGCATTAAATTAAACAGTTATGGAAAACAAGGTGCCATGTTGCGGACTCTACATTTAAACAAAATACCGCGAAATGGCATAAAATGTTTCGTCCAAAGATGAACAAAACGAATTTTAGTAATCGTTAGAAATTTTTAAAGTAGAGGAATCTCAACGAAAATTAGCTTCGGGATAGGCGAGAAAAAAGTCCGACAATTTTATTCACATGATATACAATGGTGGGATTTGCAACGTAAAATAAATCTTAGGGTAAAGACTCCCAAAACTCCCCTTCGCTCTGCCCCCGACTCAGACACTAGCATCTTGTAAGTGGAAGGCAATACATAGACCTAACGTTATAAACGATTGTGATCAAAAAAAATTGTGTGGTTTCGAAACACAGCAAAATCATTCCTTTATCAGTTATGTATGTGGCCCTGAAAAGGGCCTTTTTTTTTCTTTTCAAAACTCTTGAGTGTTTTGCGTTATGGTTTTCGTGCACTTCGAGTGCTCACGTCAAAAGAAACCTTCGAAGTCTCCGCAGCAGAAGGAATCCTCCTCACTGTCCAAATGGTCCAACAGCTCTTTGGCCAACTCTACTAGTTCGCGAAATCTTCTCAACCGCTTCCTTATTAACCAAAAGTGTTCGAATATTGCTTCTCTCTCATCCAGTTCTATCATTCTGCCCACGAGCCGTCGAATGTCATTTAATTCCAGTTCTAACACTTCGATTCCGTCTCGTATGTTCATGACGCATTGAAGAACCCTGCTTTCACGAGAGAGATCCATTATCTAGCAAAAAAATGTGAAGAGGTAAACTTCGAGTAGAGAGTCAATATATATATGTATGGAGCTGAAAGTGCTGCTCCTTGTTATTGGACGAAGATACATGCTTTAAGAGCCATATCCACCAATAAAACTGTTTTAAGCGTTTTCCCGCCGCCATCAGCACTGACGTTTTATACATACGTATATTACCGTACTAGGGTTGACAATATTATTTATCACACTTAGTGGTGTTACTAGATTTTTCTCCTAATGCTAAAGGGAGTAAAAAAGACTCAGCACCTACGCATACTTTCGTACTAGGGTTGGCAATATCTTTTTAAACCTAATCTATGGTATCGCATCGTTCGGACTCAAAGTTTGCAAATTCTAATAATATGTTGGATTTCTTTTTTTTTCTCGTTTGTGTGAATTTATAGATTTTTCCAGGTCCACTTTTATTATCCCTATTACAGTGACAAATATTGAACCATCTGAAAGGAATTGATCTCTCTGTGTTTTTTGATAATAAAAAATGCAATTGAGTTTTCGTGTCTCACTGTACCTATTCTTCCAATATGATAGAAACTCATCATGTTGTTAATCTCTATAGACTTCCTCTTAATTTTTAATTGTTGCAAATGGGTCATTTCACGGTATTTTATTTAAATGTATAGTCCGCAACGTAGCACTTTCCGTACATTTTTATGCACAGTTTGGTTTGGACAAAATTTCATTTTAAGTTAGTCCTACTACAAACTCCAAATAAAACAATACGTCAATCAAGCAGTAAATTAAACAGTTATGGAAAACAAAGTGCCATGTTGCGGACTCTACATTTAAACAAAATACCGCGAAATGGCATAAAATGTTTCGTCCAAAGATGAACGAAACGAATTTTAGTAATCGTTAGAAATTTTTAAAGTAGAGGAATCTCAACCAAAATTAGCTTCGGGATAGGCGAGAAAAAAGTCCGGCAATTTCATTCACATGATATACAATGGTGGGATTTGCAACGTAGAATAAATCTTAGGGTAAAGACTCCCAAAACTCCCCTTCGCTCTGCCCCCGACTCAGACACTAGCATCTTGTAAGTGAAAGGCAATAAATAGACCTAACGTTATAAACGGTTGTGATAAAAAAAAATTGTGTGCTTTCGAAACACAGCAAAATCATTCCTTTATCACTTATGTATGTGGTCCTGAAAAGGGCCTTTTTTTTCTTTTCAAAACTCTTGAGTGTTTTGCGTTATGGTTTTCGTGCACTTCGATTGCTCACGTCAAAAGAAATCTTCGAAGTCTCCGCAGCAGAAGGAATCCTCCTCACTGTCCAAATGGTCCAACAGTTCTTTGGCCAAATCTACTAGTTCGCGAAACCTTCTCAACCGCTTCCTTATTAACCAAAAGTGTTCGAATATTGCTTCTCTCTCATCCAGTTCTATCATTCTGCCC
The DNA here is from genome assembly GCF_026930045.1 of Uloborus diversus. NCBI lineage: Eukaryota > Metazoa > Arthropoda > Arachnida > Araneae > Uloboridae > Uloborus > Uloborus diversus. Next base: position 70,239 of record NW_026559027.1, read on the forward strand.
ACGAGCCGTCGAATGTCATTTAATTCCAGTTCTAACACTTCGATTCCGTCTCGTATGTTCATGACGCGTTGAAGAACCCTGCTTTCACGAGAGAGATCCATTATCTAGCAAAAAAATGTGAAGAGGTAAACTCCGAGTAGAGAGTTAATATATATTAATGTATGGAGCTGAAAGTGCTGCTTCTTGTTATTGGACGAAGATACATGCTTTAAGAGCCATATCCACCAATAAAACTCTTTTAAGCGTTTTCCCGCCGCCATCAGCACTGACGTTTTATACATACGTATATTACCGTACTAGGGTTGACAATATTATTTATCACACTTAGTGGTGTTACTAGATTTTTTTCCTATTGCTAAAGGGAGTAAAAAAGACTCAGCACTTACGCATACTTTCGTACTAGGGTTGGGAATATCTTTTTAACCGAATCTTTGGTATCGCATCGTTCGGACTCAAAGTTTGCAAATTCTAAAAATATGTTGGATTTCTTTTTTTTTTTCTCGTTTGTGTGAATTTATAGATTTTTCCAGGTCCACTTTTATTATCCCTGTTACTAGATTTTTCTCCTAATGCTTATGGGCCTTTACCCATGATTTCGTTTTCGTTACCAATCCCACCATGGTATGTTATGCGAGTGAAATGGTCGGAGTTTTCTCCTGTTCCGCCCGAAGCTAATTTTGGTTGAGATTCTTCTACTTTAAAAAGTTCTAACGATTTTTAAAATTCAGTGTTCTCTGATATTCGGAAACAGTATTTGGGTCATTTCACAGTATTTTCATTAAATGTAGAGTCTGCAGATAGGCTTTGTTTGCCCTAGCTATTTAATTTACTAATTGGTTAGCGTATTGTTTTATTTTGAGTTTGTGTGTCGGAAAGGATAACTTAAAATAAAGTTTTGTGCTAATCAAACTGTTCATTAAAAATTACGAAATTGGTTATGTCTCGGGCTCTACATTTAAACAAAATACCGTGAAATAACCCATCTGCAACAATTAAAAGTGAAGAGGAAGCCATTAGAGATTAACAACATGATGATTTTCAATTATAGGGGAGGAATGGGTGCAGTGAAACGAACTGAATGGGTGCGAAATCTCGATTGCATTTCTTATTTTTAAAAAACAGAGAGAGAGAAAACTTTTTGTCGGAACGAGGCGATACCAAAGAGAGGTTCCAACTGATGCTGCCATTCCTAATACGAAACTCGCTTTAGCACAAGGAGGGAAACCTGAATAAATAGAATAAAATTAAATGTCAGTGCCAACCCTAGTACAGTAGTATATGTCTCTGCTACTGTACTAGGGTTCCAATGACATAATCCCTTCATGCTTCTTATACTCCGACTCCATCTAGAAATGGAGTGCCGACGTAGCGCAACCGAGTAGTGATGTTAAGCATTATTGCCAGTCCTAGTACAAGAAATCTGCGTAGATACAATGTCTCTTGGACTCATTTCTCCATCCAGGAGGGAAATCTAACACAAAGACTGGAGTCGACGATGGTAGAGAACTAGGTTTAGGGGCTGAGACTAATATATTCGACTTCTTCAGCTTCAATAGAATGAAGGTGTCGGCTCTAGAAAAAGACAGTTATTTTTAATGTATGACATATGTTCAGAAAACGGTCGTAGAAGTTAAGGTTTGTCAAGGATTGATTTTATCTTTTAGTAAACACAAAATGAGGTTAATGAGAAATTATACTGTTACTTGTTTTAAGTGAAAGGAACAAAAAAAAATACGGTCCAAATCATTTGAAAAATAACAAAAGCATTCACTTCTCAGACATATATGTGGTCCTGAAAAGGACCTTTTTAAAAAAAAAATGTATGAGGTTGCATTTCTATTTCATTCACCTCGAGTGTTCATATCGAAGTAATCACCAAAATGATATGCACAGAAACTTTCTTCTTCTTCATCCAGTTCGGCTGCAATTTCGTCGATCAATTCTTCGATCATTTGAATGTTGTTCAACTCATCTTCCATTCTTTCGATTTCTTCTTCAGTCTGATCTTCTTCCGTATCTTCCAATTCGTTCGCCATACGGTCCATCTGCCGAATATTATTGAGTTCCTGTTGTAATCTCATCAATTCTTCTTGCATATGAACGGCAAACTCCAGGATTTCAACTCGTTCTCGGATGGCATCCATCAGAACAGTAGGGAGAGGGAAGGAAATGCAGAATAGCAGACGCCACGCTTACAATTTCATATATATTTCACGCTAAAAGTGCCATTGGGCGATAGCATGTCATCAACGATGTTAAGATGACTGGGCATTGGACGAAGCGATATAGTTTAACTACCACTTCCGCCAATTAAAATCGTAGAAGCGTTGCTCCGAACTTTGAAAATTTCACATAGTAAAAGTTGGTACTGTACAGTTTTTGTTTAATTAAACAATTTTAGTTATTAAATAAAAGAAAATTCCATATTAACGAGGACTTAAAAATCCGTATTAGATTACGCTATCTAATCTTAAGTCATTGCCAGTTTTAAAAGGAATTTAAAAGAATTACTTTCTCATCGGCTTTTGTTACTCGGCTATAATTATTAATTTAAGAAAGTTAATTTAAGTATTCCAAGGGTTGATTAAGGTACATGAAAGTATCAAACCGCAGCAACAAATGTTATTCTGAAAATTTTAAAATGCTTTCTTATTTTAATCGTCTGAAATTGTATAAGAAAATGAAGGGGGAAAAAATTAAAAGAAGTGACTTTAATTTATTCTGACGCAAAAACGTAAAATAAAATACAAAAGAATATAAGAATAATGAAAGAGCACAAGAGCAAGGTTGAAAGAAAATGCTTTTCGAAGTAAACGGATTTGCGTAAAATGCCGTGCCCAATATTGCGAATTTACCACTGTGAAGTAAAGTTAGAAGTACTTTTTAGTTCTCAAAATCAATACACGAATTTAAGTATCTTTTAGCAATTGTTAAAGGGGAACAAAACTGTCTATTGAAGCAACTAGAATCTCATTTCTGGTGGGGAAGGTGGTTGTTGGCCATGACAAACCGTACCCGTATGCTAAGTACCATACTAGGATTATTAATAATTTTAAAATTATGGGCTCTGGGGTGGAAGGGAACTTTCAGAAGAATATCGGAATTCGGGGTCAGCTTAGGGCAGGGCCGGCTCTTGCAGTTTTTCCGCCCCGGACGAATCTCTCGCCCCTCCCCACGGTAAAAAATATATATATACTGAAGAAAAAAATTAAGAAAGAAAGAAGAAACGTTCAAACATTACAAGCTTTAATTTTTGGTTTACAAATAGTTTATTTCCCTTCTTTTTGATATTTCTTTCTTTTTAATATGAAACGTTCATCCAATAATAAAACCTCGCCCGTCCCCGGCCGCCCCCTAACATGGTTATGATTGAAAGCAGTTGCTTCGCCTTGGTCTTTATCAATTCATCGCTACTAAGTCCGGCCACAGCTTCATGCACTGTCCAACAGTGGCACAACCAAAAAGTATATTTGGGGGGGAGGGGGCACGCCTTAAATTTCTCTTATCAGTTAGGGGTGTCCAGGGGCTCTCCCCCGGAGAAATTTTTCGAATTGTAGTCCTAAGAATGCAGTTTTAGACAGTCTCACAGTTTAGGGGGTCGAAAGTTTCAGGGAGCGTTTTGAGCAATTTTTAAGAAACAGAAATCTTAAAACCGCGGTTATAGGCGATATGTGTCGACGTTAAAGTAAGAGACGGGTCTTCAGTGCTGTCTTCGATTTTTGTTTTGTTTTGTTGTTTTATGATCACCTCGCATCTCAATTTTTTGACATCGAAGTTCCAAAACTCAGTTTGCGACAAACTTTGATGATTACAGGCACATCCAAAAAACATTTCAATATAGAAGTAAAGCAAAGTTTTTAAGCGATATTCAGGGACTCGTGTTTAAAGGCCTCACTTTAATTTTTTTGAAATTATATTTTTTTCCTTTTCAGATTTCAAACGGAAGCAACGTCTCACTCTATTTAAAGAGGTCCGCGTGCTCAGCAACTAAACAAATTATCGATTTTAAAAATCCATTTTTTGACGATTTGGATGATATTAGAGTTAGGGGTTCAAGGCGTGAGCGAGGCCTTTGTTCATTTTTTAAAAAAATTATACTCAGTTCTCGGGGGGGGGGGACGATCCAAGTCCGGACTGTAGAAGTTCAAAAGCTGGACAGCCAAAAAGGTATAATTATTTAAAACGTCGTAAATAGTAATTATTTGCTTAACTATTGCTATATTCCACAGCGCCCCTGTAGATGAATTACAGCTCTCCAGGAAGGCACATTTTTGGGGAAATTGCCTGTCGAGTCACTAAATCAATCTTTAATCAATTTAATATTTAACAAAATTAGTTGGAGTTAATTTTAATTAAAATTTTAACAAATCGGGGGTTATCGTTATCGGGGTTTCGTGGCTGCTCTAGGAGGAGCATATTTTGAGAATCATTACCTGGAGCCTTACCAAAATGCGCCTCTAATGAATTATAAGCCCAAAAGCGCTTACACCTGTTGTTTAGTCTTTGAACAAACTTAATATAGAATGATATAGAGCCGATTTTCTAAAGCAAGACTTCACCATCTAGGCGAGCCTCGGAATATTGAAACATTTCATTACTAATAAGTCCCGAATTATTTGCGACGGTATTGCAAAATTTCGCGGGGCGTCTGAAGGCTCCCCGAAAAGGTGCATGCACATTTTGGGAATCACCACCAGGAGCATTACTAAAATACGCCCCTAGTACATAATACGTCCAAAAGCGCTCCAAAAATTGCCTGGGAACATTATTGTAAATACAGTGATAAATGGCCGATTTTCCCATCTTAGGGGCGCCGCGAAACATTGAAAGTTTCCGTTATTTGTATATGTTATTCCATATATATATGGAGTTGAAAGGGCTGCTGAATGTTATTGGGCGAAGTGATATAGTTTAAGAGCCACATCCATTAAATTGGGACACAAAAAAAAAAAAAGGCACTGTCATTTTAAGTTCAAATGTTTGTTTACTGATTAGTTGCTATTTTATACTTCAAATTTTGCGCATGCTGAAATGGGGGGAGTCTAATATGAGAGAGAAGAAGATTATAATCACTACATCCTTTAAATTTCATCCCAGAAGAGATTTAGTATTGATTATTTTTTCTTTTATTTCCTTGGTGAGCGAACAAAAATATTGTAAGACATAACTTATTTTGGTACATAGGGATAGTAAGAAAAACGGCACATTTTTTAACAATTGTTCAAACAGAACAAAACTCGTTACCTTCTCCACTTAGCGAAAATTAAATTCTCATAAGCGCTTCCCCGCCCCTCGCCATCGCTGCAGTTGAAATCTTTCTTATTTCCTATCTTAAGAATAAGTTTGATTGCAATCTTTTCTAATGTTAGATGGACTTATTGCCCTTCACTTACAGACCGCTACTGTTCAGTGACTGAGAAGGGCGCACAGAACAGTAAACTTTTGGGGGTCATGACCGTTGATTTAAATTTTCAATGCCATTCCTACCGTGGTATTTTACGTGAATGCAAATACTACTGGAATTTCCCTTAACCATTCAAGAAGATAAAGTTGTTTAAGCTCATGATTTAGATAGTAAAAGTTTGCAGCAACTTAACTAACTGTGAGGATAACTTAACCCAGTTGTATTGAACTTGAGAACTCAGAAAAAAGTAATGATATTTTAATAGTATGACAGGTTTTTAGGCCCCACTAAAACGTTACTTTTGATGCATAGGCTAACTTAACACACATCATGGGACCGTTTTCCAGTCATCTCTAAATTTGAATCTTTATTAGTCTTTTGAAATAAATTAAGTCCGGACAAACATTGCACTCCCTTTTACTAGAATGGCAATAAGGAGGAACTAAGTCCAAAAAGGTGCATTCCAGGAGTGGGTTTCAAGGAATATTGCCAACCCTAGTGCAAAAATACAAAGTCCTCCGATACTCCCACTCCATTCCATTCCCATGAAACGACACGCTAAAAATAAATATTCCATTAAATCGAAAATGGGGCTCGATCAATATGCCAAATTAACATTAATAAGCATTCATTTCTCAAACATGTGTGTGGTCCTGAAAAGGACCTTTTTTTTTCTTTTTTTTCATTCTATCAGCCTCTCTTTCTATTCATAAACCATCGACCCACATCTTCTCTTCCATAAAGTTCGTCGATAATTTCATCGACCATTTCCTCGATCCTTCGAACTCTATTCAACTCGCCTTCTATTCGTTCAATTTCCGCACTCATGTCATCTTCCATTTCTCCGAGTTCGTTTAAGCTGTATACGATCCGCCAAGAATTAAATAATTCTCGTTCTAATCTTTGTATTTCGTCCTGTACATAGACAGCAAACTCGAGAAATTCAACTCGCTCACGGATGTCGTCCATCGGAAAAGTACGAAAAGAAAGGGTGGAATAGAAGAAATCAAGTTTGGAATTTAATATATATCTGATGCTAAAGGTGCGGCTGAATGCTATTGGGCGGAGCAATATGGTGTAACGACCACTTCCACCAATTAAATTCGTTTAAGTGTTTCTACTCTGTCGACCTTCAGTTTAAAGGATTCTTTACGAGAAAACTCGTATTTTAGAAATGACTTTGAATTGAAAGCCTAATAAGAATGTATAGATCTTTTACAATTTTCTTGGGAAAAAAGTGGTAAAAAACACTTAAAAAGAAGGGTACCACGCATTAATCGAGTGACTCTTAAGTAATTCGCTCGCATTAAAGTGTTTTGCAACGAAATCTAATCGCAGTTATTCGCTACCTTTGAAGGTGGGTAGAGTCACAATTATATTCTTTTTCTTATGTAAAACCTCTCAGACACAGGAAAATGTTCACAGGGTTTTCTAATACGCTTTCTTACTGCAATCAGCTGACATTTTATTCGAAAATCACATAGAAAACAAATGAAATGTGTATACGGAATTGGTACGTTGACACAGTTTTAACGACAAATTTATTCACACAGGAAGACATAACAGTAACAGAACTTAACAATAATAATTGTTCACTACGCAAAACTGCAAAAGGAGAGAAAAAATTTAAAAGTAAAAATAGTATTAATTGTAGGCGTGCAAAACCATTTTCTTGTGTAAACGAACACATTGTACCGCGATGTACTCTTAGAAGTACATCGGAGGTATTGACTTGAATAAAACAGTACACATTGTGGTCATACTTTTTTGCAATTTCAGTTGTAACAGGAAAAAATATAAAGATCAAATGCACAAATAACGGTCCGAATTTCTAAAAGAAAAAAAAGTTGAGAAATAACTCTCTCGTTTCAATAACATGAATCTTAATGCCCCTTAACAATTGTTCAAACAGAACAAAACTTGTAACCTTCTCCACTTAGCGAAAATTAAATTCTCATAAGCGTTTCCCCGCCCCTCGCCATCGCTGCAGTTGAAATCTTTCTTTATTCTTAATTTCCTATCTTAAGAATAAGTTTGATTGCAATCTTTTCTAATGTTAGATGGACTTATTGCCCTTCACTTACAGACCGCTACTGTTCAGTGACTGAGAAGGGCGCACAGAACAGTAAACTTTTGGGGGTCATGACCGTTGATTTAAATTTTCAATGCCATTCCTACCGTGGTATTTTACGTGAATGCAAATACTACTGGAATTTCCCTTAACCATTCAAGAAGATAAAGTTGTTTAAGCTCATGATTTAGATAGTAAAAGTTTGCAGCAACTTAACTAACTGTGAGGATAACTTAACCCAGTTGTATTGAACTTGAGAACTCAGAAAAAAGTAATGATATTTTAATAGTATGACAGGTTTTTAGGCCCCACTAAAACGTTACTTTTGATGCATAGGCTAACTTAACACACATCATGGGACCGTTTTCCAGTCATCTCTAAATTTGAATCTTTATTAGTCTTTTGAAATAAATTAAGTCCGGACAAACATTGCACTCCCTTTTACTAGAATGGCAATAAGGAGGAACTAAGTCCAAAAAGGTGCATTCCAGGAGTGGGTTTCAAGGAATATTGCCAACCCTAGTGCAAAAATACAAAGTCCTCCGATACTCCCACTCCATTCCATTCCCATGAAACGACACGCTAAAAATAAATATTCCATTAAATCGAAAATGGGGCTCGATCAATATGCCAAATTAACATTAATAAGCATTCATTTCTCAAACATGTGTGTGGTCCTGAAAAGGACCTTTTTTTTTCTTTTTTTTCATTCTATCAGCCTCTCTTTCTATTCATAAACCATCGACCCACATCTTCTCTTCCATAAAGTTCGTCGATAATTTCATCGACCATTTCCTCGATCCTTCGAACTCTATTCAACTCGCCTTCTATTCGTTCAATTTCCGCACTCATGTCATCTTCCATTTCTCCGAGTTCGTTTAAGCTGTATACGATCCGCCAAGAATTAAATAATTCTCGTTCTAATCTTTGTATTTCGTCCTGTACATAGACAGCAAACTCGAGAAATTCAACTCGCTCACGGATGTCGTCCATCGGAAAAGTACGAAAAGAAAGGGTGGAATAGAAGAAATCAAGTTTGGAATTTAATATATATCTGATGCTAAAGGTGCGGCTGAATGCTATTGGGCGGAGCAATATGGTGTAACGACCACTTCCACCAATTAAATTCGTTTAAGTGTTTCTACTCTGTCGACCTTCAGTTTAAAGGATTCTTTACGAGAAAACTCGTATTTTAGAAATGACTTTGAATTGAAAGCCTAATAAGAATGTATAGATCTTTTACAATTTTCTTGGGAAAAAAGTGGTAAAAAACACTTAAAAAGAAGGGTACCACGCATTAATCGAGTGACTCTTAAGTAATTCGCTCGCATTAAAGTGTTTTGCAACGAAATCTAATCGCAGTTATTCGCTACCTTTGAAGGTGGGTAGAGTCACAATTATATTCTTTTTCTTATGTAAAACCTCTCAGACACAGGAAAATGTTCACAGGGTTTTCTAATACGCTTTCTTACTGCAATCAGCTGACATTTTATTCGAAAATCACATAGAAAACAAATGAAATGTGTATACGGAATTGGTACGTTGACACAGTTTTAACGACAAATTTATTCACACAGGAAGACATAACAGTAACAGAACTTAACAATAATAATTGTTCACTACGCAAAACTGCAAAAGGAGAGAAAAAATTTAAAAGTAAAAATAGTATTAATTGTAGGCGTGCAAAACCATTTTCTTGTGTAAACGAACACATTGTACCGCGATGTACTCTTAGAAGTACATCGGAGGTATTGACTTGAATAAAACAGTACACATTGTGGTCATACTTTTTTGCAATTTCAGTTGTAACAGGAAAAAATATAAAGATCAAATGCACAAATAACGGTCCGAATTTCTAAAAGAAAAAAAAGTTGAGAAATAACTCTCTCGTTTCAATAACATGAATCTTAATGCCCCTTAACAATTGTTCAAACAGAACAAAACTTGTAACCTTCTCCACTTAGCGAAAATTAAATTCTCATAAGCGTTTCCCCGCCCCTCGCCATCGCTGCAGTTGAAATCTTTCTTTATTCTTAATTTCCTATCTTAAGAATAAGTTTGATTGCAATCTTTTCTAATGTTAGATGGACTTATTGCCCTTCACTTACAGACCGCTACTGTTCAGTGACTGAGAAGGGCGCACAGAACAGTAAACTTTTGGGGGTCATGACCGTTGATTTAAATTTTCAATGCCATTCCTACCGTGGTATTTTACGTGAATGCAAATACTACTGGAATTTCCCTTAACCATTCAAGAAGATAAAGTTGTTTAAGCTCATGATTTAGATAGTAAAAGTTTGCAGCAACTTAACTAACTGTGAGGATAACTTAACCCAGTTGTATTGAACTTGAGAACTCAGAAAAAAGTAATGATATTTTAATAGTATGACAGGTTTTTAGGCCCCACTAAAACGTTACTTTTGATGCATAGGCTAACTTAACACACATCATGGGACCGTTTTCCAGTCATCTCTAAATTTGAATCTTTATTAGTCTTTTGAAATAAATTAAGTCCGGACAAACATTGCACTCCCTTTTACTAGAATGGCAATAAGGAGGAACTAAGTCCAAAAAGGTGCATTCCAGGAGTGGGTTTCAAGGAATATTGCCAACCCTAGTGCAAAAATACAAAGTCCTCCGATACTCCCACTCCATTCCATTCCCATGAAACGACACGCTAAAAATAAATATTCCATTAAATCGAAAATGGGGCTCGATCAATATGCCAAATTAACATTAATAAGCATTCATTTCTCAAACATGTGTGTGGTCCTGAAAAGGACCTTTTTTTTTCTTTTTTTTCATTCTATCAGCCTCTCTTTCTATTCATAAACCATCGACCCACATCTTCTCTTCCATAAAGTTCGTCGATAATTTCATCGACCATTTCCTCGATCCTTCGAACTCTATTCAACTCGCCTTCTATTCGTTCAATTTCCGCACTCATGTCATCTTCCATTTCTCCGAGTTCGTTTAAGCTGTATACGATCCGCCAAGAATTAAATAATTCTCGTTCTAATCTTTGTATTTCGTCCTGTACATAGACAGCAAACTCGAGAAATTCAACTCGCTCACGGATGTCGTCCATCGGAAAAGTACGAAAAGAAAGGGTGGAATAGAAGAAATCAAGTTTGGAATTTAATATATATCTGATGCTAAAGGTGCGGCTGAATGCTATTGGGCGGAGCAATATGGTGTAACGACCACTTCCACCAATTAAATTCGTTTAAGTGTTTCTACTCTGTCGACCTTCAGTTTAAAGGATTCTTTACGAGAAAACTCGTATTTTAGAAATGACTTTGAATTGAAAGCCTAATAAGAATGTATAGATCTTTTACAATTTTCTTGGGAAAAAAGTGGTAAAAAACACTTAAAAAGAAGGGTACCACGCATTAATCGAGTGACTCTTAAGTAATTCGCTCGCATTAAAGTGTTTTGCAACGAAATCTAATCGCAGTTATTCGCTACCTTTGAAGGTGGGTAGAGTCACAATTATATTCTTTTTCTTATGTAAAACCTCTCAGACACAGGAAAATGTTCACAGGGTTTTCTAATACGCTTTCTTACTGCAATCAGCTGACATTTTATTCGAAAATCACATAGAAAACAAATGAAATGTGTATACGGAATTGGTACGTTGACACAGTTTTAACGACAAATTTATTCACACAGGAAGACATAACAGTAACAGAACTTAACAATAATAATTGTTCACTACGCAAAACTGCAAAAGGAGAGAAAAAATTTAAAAGTAAAAATAGTATTAATTGTAGGCGTGCAAAACCATTTTCTTGTGTAAACGAACACATTGTACCGCGATGTACTCTTAGAAGTACATCGGAGGTATTGACTTGAATAAAACAGTACACATTGTGGTCATACTTTTTTGCAATTTCAGTTGTAACAGGAAAAAATATAAAGATCAAATGCACAAATAACGGTCCGAATTTCTAAAAGAAAAAAAAGTTGAGAAATAACTCTCTCGTTTCAATAACATGAATCTTAATGCCCCTTAACAATTGTTCAAACAGAACAAAACTTGTAACCTTCTCCACTTAGCGAAAATTAAATTCTCATAAGCGTTTCCCCGCCCCTCGCCATCGCTGCAGTTGAAATCTTTCTTTATTCTTAATTTCCTATCTTAAGAATAAGTTTGATTGCAATCTTTTCTAATGTTAGATGGACTTATTGCCCTTCACTTACAGACCGCTACTGTTCAGTGACTGAGAAGGGCGCACAGAACAGTAAACTTTTGGGGGTCATGACCGTTGATTTAAATTTTCAATGCCATTCCTACCGTGGTATTTTACGTGAATGCAAATACTACTGGAATTTCCCTTAACCATTCAAGAAGATAAAGTTGTTTAAGCTCATGATTTAGATAGTAAAAGTTTGCAGCAACTTAACTAACTGTGAGGATAACTTAACCCAGTTGTATTGAACTTGAGAACTCAGAAAAAAGTAATGATATTTTAATAGTATGACAGGTTTTTAGGCCCCACTAAAACGTTACTTTTGATGCATAGGCTAACTTAACACACATCATGGGACCGTTTTCCAGTCATCTCTAAATTTGAATCTTTATTAGTCTTTTGAAATAAATTAAGTCCGGACAAACATTGCACTCCCTTTTACTAGAATGGCAATAAGGAGGAACTAAGTCCAAAAAGGTGCATTCCAGGAGTGGGTTTCAAGGAATATTGCCAACCCTAGTGCAAAAATACAAAGTCCTCCGATACTCCCACTCCATTCCATTCCCATGAAACGACACGCTAAAAATAAATATTCCATTAAATCGAAAATGGGGCTCGATCAATATGCCAAATTAACATTAATAAGCATTCATTTCTCAAACATGTGTGTGGTCCTGAAAAGGACCTTTTTTTTTCTTTTTTTTCATTCTATCAGCCTCTCTTTCTATTCATAAACCATCGACCCACATCTTCTCTTCCATAAAGTTCGTCGATAATTTCATCGACCATTTCCTCGATCCTTCGAACTCTATTCAACTCGCCTTCTATTCGTTCAATTTCCGCACTCATGTCATCTTCCATTTCTCCGAGTTCGTTTAAGCTGTATACGATCCGCCAAGAATTAAATAATTCTCGTTCTAATCTTTGTATTTCGTCCTGTACATAGACAGCAAACTCGAGAAATTCAACTCGCTCACGGATGTCGTCCATCGGAAAAGTACGAAAAGAAAGGGTGGAATAGAAGAAATCAAGTTTGGAATTTAATATATATCTGATGCTAAAGGTGCGGCTGAATGCTATTGGGCGGAGCAATATGGTGTAACGACCACTTCCACCAATTAAATTCGTTTAAGTGTTTCTACTCTGTCGACCTTCAGTTTAAAGGATTCTTTACGAGAAAACTCGTATTTTAGAAATGACTTTGAATTGAAAGCCTAATAAGAATGTATAGATCTTTTACAATTTTCTTGGGAAAAAAGTGGTAAAAAACACTTAAAAAGAAGGGTACCACGCATTAATCGAGTGACTCTTAAGTAATTCGCTCGCATTAAAGTGTTTTGCAACGAAATCTAATCGCAGTTATTCGCTACCTTTGAAGGTGGGTAGAGTCACAATTATATTCTTTTTCTTATGTAAAACCTCTCAGACACAGGAAAATGTTCACAGGGTTTTCTAATACGCTTTCTTACTGCAATCAGCTGACATTTTATTCGAAAATCACATAGAAAACAAATGAAATGTGTATACGGAATTGGTACGTTGACACAGTTTTAACGACAAATTTATTCACACAGGAAGACATAACAGTAACAGAACTTAACAATAATAATTGTTCACTACGCAAAACTGCAAAAGGAGAGAAAAAATTTAAAAGTAAAAATAGTATTAATTGTAGGCGTGCAAAACCATTTTCTTGTGTAAACGAACACATTGTACCGCGATGTACTCTTAGAAGTACATCGGAGGTATTGACTTGAATAAAACAGTACACATTGTGGTCATACTTTTTTGCAATTTCAGTTGTAACAGGAAAAAATATAAAGATCAAATGCACAAATAACGGTCCGAATTTCTAAAAGAAAAAAAAGTTGAGAAATAACTCTCTCGTTTCAATAACATGAATCTTAATGCCCCTTAACAATTGTTCAAACAGAACAAAACTTGTAACCTTCTCCACTTAGCGAAAATTAAATTCTCATAAGCGTTTCCCCGCCCCTCGCCATCGCTGCAGTTGAAATCTTTCTTTATTCTTAATTTCCTATCTTAAGAATAAGTTTGATTGCAATCTTTTCTAATGTTAGATGGACTTATTGCCCTTCACTTACAGACCGCTACTGTTCAGTGACTGAGAAGGGCGCACAGAACAGTAAACTTTTGGGGGTCATGACCGTTGATTTAAATTTTCAATGCCATTCCTACCGTGGTATTTTACGTGAATGCAAATACTACTGGAATTTCCCTTAACCATTCAAGAAGATAAAGTTGTTTAAGCTCATGATTTAGATAGTAAAAGTTTGCAGCAACTTAACTAACTGTGAGGATAACTTAACCCAGTTGTATTGAACTTGAGAACTCAGAAAAAAGTAATGATATTTTAATAGTATGACAGGTTTTTAGGCCCCACTAAAACGTTACTTTTGATGCATAGGCTAACTTAACACACATCATGGGACCGTTTTCCAGTCATCTCTAAATTTGAATCTTTATTAGTCTTTTGAAATAAATTAAGTCCGGACAAACATTGCACTCCCTTTTACTAGAATGGCAATAAGGAGGAACTAAGTCCAAAAAGGTGCATTCCAGGAGTGGGTTTCAAGGAATATTGCCAACCCTAGTGCAAAAATACAAAGTCCTCCGATACTCCCACTCCATTCCATTCCCATGAAACGACACGCTAAAAATAAATATTCCATTAAATCGAAAATGGGGCTCGATCAATATGCCAAATTAACATTAATAAGCATTCATTTCTCAAACATGTGTGTGGTCCTGAAAAGGACCTTTTTTTTTCTTTTTTTTCATTCTATCAGCCTCTCTTTCTATTCATAAACCATCGACCCACATCTTCTCTTCCATAAAGTTCGTCGATAATTTCATCGACCATTTCCTCGATCCTTCGAACTCTATTCAACTCGCCTTCTATTCGTTCAATTTCCGCACTCATGTCATCTTCCATTTCTCCGAGTTCGTTTAAGCTGTATACGATCCGCCAAGAATTAAATAATTCTCGTTCTAATCTTTGTATTTCGTCCTGTACATAGACAGCAAACTCGAGAAATTCAACTCGCTCACGGATGTCGTCCATCGGAAAAGTACGAAAAGAAAGGGTGGAATAGAAGAAATCAAGTTTGGAATTTAATATATATCTGATGCTAAAGGTGCGGCTGAATGCTATTGGGCGGAGCAATATGGTGTAACGACCACTTCCACCAATTAAATTCGTTTAAGTGTTTCTACTCTGTCGACCTTCAGTTTAAAGGATTCTTTACGAGAAAACTCGTATTTTAGAAATGACTTTGAATTGAAAGCCTAATAAGAATGTATAGATCTTTTACAATTTTCTTGGGAAAAAAGTGGTAAAAAACACTTAAAAAGAAGGGTACCACGCATTAATCGAGTGACTCTTAAGTAATTCGCTCGCATTAAAGTGTTTTGCAACGAAATCTAATCGCAGTTATTCGCTACCTTTGAAGGTGGGTAGAGTCACAATTATATTCTTTTTCTTATGTAAAACCTCTCAGACACAGGAAAATGTTCACAGGGTTTTCTAATACGCTTTCTTACTGCAATCAGCTGACATTTTATTCGAAAATCACATAGAAAACAAATGAAATGTGTATACGGAATTGGTACGTTGACACAGTTTTAACGACAAATTTATTCACACAGGAAGACATAACAGTAACAGAACTTAACAATAATAATTGTTCACTACGCAAAACTGCAAAAGGAGAGAAAAAATTTAAAAGTAAAAATAGTATTAATTGTAGGCGTGCAAAACCATTTTCTTGTGTAAACGAACACATTGTACCGCGATGTACTCTTAGAAGTACATCGGAGGTATTGACTTGAATAAAACAGTACACATTGTGGTCATACTTTTTTGCAATTTCAGTTGTAACAGGAAAAAATATAAAGATCAAATGCACAAATAACGGTCCGAATTTCTAAAAGAAAAAAAAGTTGAGAAATAACTCTCTCGTTTCAATAACATGAATCTTAATGCCCCTTAACAATTGTTCAAACAGAACAAAACTTGTAACCTTCTCCACTTAGCGAAAATTAAATTCTCATAAGCGTTTCCCCGCCCCTCGCCATCGCTGCAGTTGAAATCTTTCTTTATTCTTAATTTCCTATCTTAAGAATAAGTTTGATTGCAATCTTTTCTAATGTTAGATGGACTTATTGCCCTTCACTTACAGACCGCTACTGTTCAGTGACTGAGAAGGGCGCACAGAACAGTAAACTTTTGGGGGTCATGACCGTTGATTTAAATTTTCAATGCCATTCCTACCGTGGTATTTTACGTGAATGCAAATACTACTGGAATTTCCCTTAACCATTCAAGAAGATAAAGTTGTTTAAGCTCATGATTTAGATAGTAAAAGTTTGCAGCAACTTAACTAACTGTGAGGATAACTTAACCCAGTTGTATTGAACTTGAGAACTCAGAAAAAAGTAATGATATTTTAATAGTATGACAGGTTTTTAGGCCCCACTAAAACGTTACTTTTGATGCATAGGCTAACTTAACACACATCATGGGACCGTTTTCCAGTCATCTCTAAATTTGAATCTTTATTAGTCTTTTGAAATAAATTAAGTCCGGACAAACATTGCACTCCCTTTTACTAGAATGGCAATAAGGAGGAACTAAGTCCAAAAAGGTGCATTCCAGGAGTGGGTTTCAAGGAATATTGCCAACCCTAGTGCAAAAATACAAAGTCCTCCGATACTCCCACTCCATTCCATTCCCATGAAACGACACGCTAAAAATAAATATTCCATTAAATCGAAAATGGGGCTCGATCAATATGCCAAATTAACATTAATAAGCATTCATTTCTCAAACATGTGTGTGGTCCTGAAAAGGACCTTTTTTTTTCTTTTTTTTCATTCTATCAGCCTCTCTTTCTATTCATAAACCATCGACCCACATCTTCTCTTCCATAAAGTTCGTCGATAATTTCATCGACCATTTCCTCGATCCTTCGAACTCTATTCAACTCGCCTTCTATTCGTTCAATTTCCGCACTCATGTCATCTTCCATTTCTCCGAGTTCGTTTAAGCTGTATACGATCCGCCAAGAATTAAATAATTCTCGTTCTAATCTTTGTATTTCGTCCTGTACATAGACAGCAAACTCGAGAAATTCAACTCGCTCACGGATGTCGTCCATCGGAAAAGTACGAAAAGAAAGGGTGGAATAGAAGAAATCAAGTTTGGAATTTAATATATATCTGATGCTAAAGGTGCGGCTGAATGCTATTGGGCGGAGCAATATGGTGTAACGACCACTTCCACCAATTAAATTCGTTTAAGTGTTTCTACTCTGTCGACCTTCAGTTTAAAGGATTCTTTACGAGAAAACTCGTATTTTAGAAATGACTTTGAATTGAAAGCCTAATAAGAATGTATAGATCTTTTACAATTTTCTTGGGAAAAAAGTGGTAAAAAACACTTAAAAAGAAGGGTACCACGCATTAATCGAGTGACTCTTAAGTAATTCGCTCGCATTAAAGTGTTTTGCAACGAAATCTAATCGCAGTTATTCGCTACCTTTGAAGGTGGGTAGAGTCACAATTATATTCTTTTTCTTATGTAAAACCTCTCAGACACAGGAAAATGTTCACAGGGTTTTCTAATACGCTTTCTTACTGCAATCAGCTGACATTTTATTCGAAAATCACATAGAAAACAAATGAAATGTGTATACGGAATTGGTACGTTGACACAGTTTTAACGACAAATTTATTCACACAGGAAGACATAACAGTAACAGAACTTAACAATAATAATTGTTCACTACGCAAAACTGCAAAAGGAGAGAAAAAATTTAAAAGTAAAAATAGTATTAATTGTAGGCGTGCAAAACCATTTTCTTGTGTAAACGAACACATTGTACCGCGATGTACTCTTAGAAGTACATCGGAGGTATTGACTTGAATAAAACAGTACACATTGTGGTCATACTTTTTTGCAATTTCAGTTGTAACAGGAAAAAATATAAAGATCAAATGCACAAATAACGGTCCGAATTTCTAAAAGAAAAAAAAGTTGAGAAATAACTCTCTCGTTTCAATAACATGAATCTTAATGCCCCTTAACAATTGTTCAAACAGAACAAAACTTGTAACCTTCTCCACTTAGCGAAAATTAAATTCTCATAAGCGTTTCCCCGCCCCTCGCCATCGCTGCAGTTGAAATCTTTCTTTATTCTTAATTTCCTATCTTAAGAATAAGTTTGATTGCAATCTTTTCTAATGTTAGATGGACTTATTGCCCTTCACTTACAGACCGCTACTGTTCAGTGACTGAGAAGGGCGCACAGAACAGTAAACTTTTGGGGGTCATGACCGTTGATTTAAATTTTCAATGCCATTCCTACCGTGGTATTTTACGTGAATGCAAATACTACTGGAATTTCCCTTAACCATTCAAGAAGATAAAGTTGTTTAAGCTCATGATTTAGATAGTAAAAGTTTGCAGCAACTTAACTAACTGTGAGGATAACTTAACCCAGTTGTATTGAACTTGAGAACTCAGAAAAAAGTAATGATATTTTAATAGTATGACAGGTTTTTAGGCCCCACTAAAACGTTACTTTTGATGCATAGGCTAACTTAACACACATCATGGGACCGTTTTCCAGTCATCTCTAAATTTGAATCTTTATTAGTCTTTTGAAATAAATTAAGTCCGGACAAACATTGCACTCCCTTTTACTAGAATGGCAATAAGGAGGAACTAAGTCCAAAAAGGTGCATTCCAGGAGTGGGTTTCAAGGAATATTGCCAACCCTAGTGCAAAAATACAAAGTCCTCCGATACTCCCACTCCATTCCATTCCCATGAAACGACACGCTAAAAATAAATATTCCATTAAATCGAAAATGGGGCTCGATCAATATGCCAAATTAACATTAATAAGCATTCATTTCTCAAACATGTGTGTGGTCCTGAAAAGGACCTTTTTTTTTCTTTTTTTTCATTCTATCAGCCTCTCTTTCTATTCATAAACCATCGACCCACATCTTCTCTTCCATAAAGTTCGTCGATAATTTCATCGACCATTTCCTCGATCCTTCGAACTCTATTCAACTCGCCTTCTATTCGTTCAATTTCCGCACTCATGTCATCTTCCATTTCTCCGAGTTCGTTTAAGCTGTATACGATCCGCCAAGAATTAAATAATTCTCGTTCTAATCTTTGTATTTCGTCCTGTACATAGACAGCAAACTCGAGAAATTCAACTCGCTCACGGATGTCGTCCATCGGAAAAGTACGAAAAGAAAGGGTGGAATAGAAGAAATCAAGTTTGGAATTTAATATATATCTGATGCTAAAGGTGCGGCTGAATGCTATTGGGCGGAGCAATATGGTGTAACGACCACTTCCACCAATTAAATTCGTTTAAGTGTTTCTACTCTGTCGACCTTCAGTTTAAAGGATTCTTTACGAGAAAACTCGTATTTTAGAAATGACTTTGAATTGAAAGCCTAATAAGAATGTATAGATCTTTTACAATTTTCTTGGGAAAAAAGTGGTAAAAAACACTTAAAAAGAAGGGTACCACGCATTAATCGAGTGACTCTTAAGTAATTCGCTCGCATTAAAGTGTTTTGCAACGAAATCTAATCGCAGTTATTCGCTACCTTTGAAGGTGGGTAGAGTCACAATTATATTCTTTTTCTTATGTAAAACCTCTCAGACACAGGAAAATGTTCACAGGGTTTTCTAATACGCTTTCTTACTGCAATCAGCTGACATTTTATTCGAAAATCACATAGAAAACAAATGAAATGTGTATACGGAATTGGTACGTTGACACAGTTTTAACGACAAATTTATTCACACAGGAAGACATAACAGTAACAGAACTTAACAATAATAATTGTTCACTACGCAAAACTGCAAAAGGAGAGAAAAAATTTAAAAGTAAAAATAGTATTAATTGTAGGCGTGCAAAACCATTTTCTTGTGTAAACGAACACATTGTACCGCGATGTACTCTTAGAAGTACATCGGAGGTATTGACTTGAATAAAACAGTACACATTGTGGTCATACTTTTTTGCAATTTCAGTTGTAACAGGAAAAAATATAAAGATCAAATGCACAAATAACGGTCCGAATTTCTAAAAGAAAAAAAAGTTGAGAAATAACTCTCTCGTTTCAATAACATGAATCTTAATGCCCCTTAACAATTGTTCAAACAGAACAAAACTTGTAACCTTCTCCACTTAGCGAAAATTAAATTCTCATAAGCGTTTCCCCGCCCCTCGCCATCGCTGCAGTTGAAATCTTTCTTTATTCTTAATTTCCTATCTTAAGAATAAGTTTGATTGCAATCTTTTCTAATGTTAGATGGACTTATTGCCCTTCACTTACAGACCGCTACTGTTCAGTGACTGAGAAGGGCGCACAGAACAGTAAACTTTTGGGGGTCATGACCGTTGATTTAAATTTTCAATGCCATTCCTACCGTGGTATTTTACGTGAATGCAAATACTACTGGAATTTCCCTTAACCATTCAAGAAGATAAAGTTGTTTAAGCTCATGATTTAGATAGTAAAAGTTTGCAGCAACTTAACTAACTGTGAGGATAACTTAACCCAGTTGTATTGAACTTGAGAACTCAGAAAAAAGTAATGATATTTTAATAGTATGACAGGTTTTTAGGCCCCACTAAAACGTTACTTTTGATGCATATCGTGGCAGTTCGAATAGCAAGGGCAATTTGGAAGCCCTTTCGTATGTAGAATCCAAATAAAGTTAATTTAGTTTTTAGATAGTTGCCTCAACATTTTCTTTATGGTGCATCGGCCGCAAGGTACGCATAACCATTTGATAGTTAGAATTCGTCGAGTAGTGATATGTTATATTGACATCGTTGTTGTTTCATACCATTGGATATAGTAACTCAAGAAACTTGGGTGAGTTATTTGTTTTCAATTTGTATGTCAATTAGTATGGATGCTGAAAAGATAAAAAATAAGCGTAAAGCGCTTAAATGCCGTGCCACTAAGTTCGTTAAAAGTTTAGACGTCACTTTAGTAAATGAAACTAATGTGCGTAATTTAGAAGTATTATATAATCAATTAGTTGATAAAATTGACTGTCTTAAAGTGGCTGATAATGAGCTTCTTAATGTAGTCGAAGCAAAAGATATCGAAAAAGAGGTGCAAGAATGTGAAGACTTCATGGAAAATTTAATTTTCTATAAATGTCAAATTACTCAAAGAATAGCAGCTCTAACACCTCCAGCTGTACCTCCTACTATTAACCCCGCTAATTTATCCAATTCAACATTGGAAACTAGTGGTCTAGTACATCAAGAAGCTAGGTCGTCGATTAAATTGCCAAAAGTAACTGTTAATAAATTCTACGGTGACCACAGGTATTGGCTAGAATTCATTAGTCAGTTTGAAAATGCAATAGATAAAAATAGCGGCTTATCTAAAATTGAGAAGCTTATTTACCTTAAGAATTTAGTAGGTGGTGCTGCAGCTAAAACAATTTCCGGATTCGCATTAACAGAAAGTAATTATGATGCAGCCTTGGAACTTTTAAAATCTAGATTCGGACAAAAGAATTTGCTCATCAATGCGCATTTAGGATCGCTTTTGAACATAACTCCCATAAAAAATACAAGTGATACGAACAGTTTGAGAAAATTATACGATAAAGCTGAAACTGAAATCAGGAATTTAGAAAGCTTGGGAATAAATTCAGAATCGTACGGTAATCTCTTAACACCGATAATTTTGAAAGTATTGCCCTCTGAATTAACACCTGAATTTAGTAGAAAGAATAAAAGTGATAATTGGGATTTGAAAGCTCTTCTCGAGTTCTTAGGTGAAGAAATACAAAGTCGCGAAAGAGCTCAATCTTTTCATTCTCCCATAAAAGAAAAACAAAATTTGACCCATCCGCTCCAAGAACGCAATCGAGGCGCTTCCGGGTCAAAATCTTTTACCAGAGATACTTTTCGAAAACAGAAAAGTTACAATTCTTCAGCGGCTGAACTCTTAGTCAATCATACAGTTGCTAGTTCAAAATGTGTGTTTTGTGGCTCGAACTTGCATGATTCAGTTTCATGTGACTCGGTAAGCATAGAAATGAAATGGGATTATTTGAAAAGAAATAGACTTTGCTTTTTTTGCTTTTCGAATAGACACTCAATTTCTTCTTGTCCAAAGCTTAAGAAAGAAAAAGGTTGTTCGTTTTGTGGTTTAAAATCGCACTCCAAAACACTTTGTTATCGGTTTTATCAGAATTCGGATAAAACAACTTTCACCCCGCCCCAAGAAGAATCTGATGATAATGTTACTA
>NW_026559028.1:0-92144 GCF_026930045.1 Uloborus diversus
CCTCTCGCCAGAGCAGAAATAATTTACTCACAGGCTTGAACCTTTTACGCAGTAGTTTGTGTTAGGAGGTTATAAAATTCCCGCACTAAAGCAAAACGTTCTGCAGAATTTAAATTTTTTTGTAAATAATCTCTTTATGTGATTTTTTTCCTAAAAATCTCGAAAATTTAAGTCTCCTTGCCTGAGCGGAAGACACTAACTCAGTCACAAATTTTCCGCACTAAAGCTAAGTGCTCTGTAGAATTTCAATTGTTTCGGCTCACCCTAGTTTTATTTCAATTTTTTTAAAAATCATAAATTTGGGAGTATCTCATTGAAGAAATCTTATACTTGTTCGATTTTTGAAGCTATTAAAGCCTTTAAAAAGTTGCACAAGATGAGCTTTGCCCGAAGTTTGGAATAATTAGAACATCGCCTACCTCTTTGTTTTAAGCAATTTTCATATTCTAAAGCGAGGCTTATCTTGATATTTGAAGACCAAAATTGTGGCATGTTCGTAGTCATTTTGTCGTAAAAAGGATATACAGTAAAACCTGCCTACAACGATACTGTTGGGACATGAAAAATATTGTTATGGGCAGGTTAGCGTTATCGACGGTTTGATTATTCATGTTGACATTTTTCTGGGACCAAGGAAAACATCGCTATAGACAGAATTATTGCTATAGACAGTATCGTTATACACAGGTTTCACTGCAAAGAACTGATTGAATATCCTACTTGAAGTCAGCTTGAGTGTATGGTCCTAACTTAATCTGCAGACACTTTAGCCAGAGGTACAACCCAAGGACAGATCCAGAAAGTATTCAAGTAGTGGGCGATTGATTTCAAATACTTAACCCTTTTAAGAATTTCCAAACCTCCGACCCCTTCATTATTGAAGATTGTCTTTTTTTTTTTTTTTTTTTTTTGACTTCCATTTGTAAAAATTCCGGTACTGAACCCCGTCCTTAACTTAACGTCATGAAAGGTGTCATATAGTTGTTTTTTTTTTTTTTTGACTTTAATTGAAAAACTTTCCAGGGCTGAGTTCACAAAACCCATAAAGATAATCAATCTAAAATCGTCTAAAATTGAGTTTCTGGAACTTTTCGAAAAACTTCCTGAACAAAGTTTCGATCCCTATCATTAAAGTGTTAAGAGATGTGCTACAATTGCGATTTCAAGACGTTAATTTTTAAAAAATTCCAAGGAAGATCCCTCTTTTTCGTAATATTATTATAGATCATCGAAAATTGCGGTTTTGGAACCTTAGTATCGAAAATATGCCGAAAGTGAGCTCCTATATCTTGTCTCAAGGAGGGTGTGATCGCCCCTTCCTTGTATCCGTCCTTGGTAAGCCCCCCCCCCCCCCCTTCAAAAAATGATGAAACACCTGGCTAGAAGTCCATCGAATTGGATCAAAATTAATCACCGAATTTATAACTTGCTAAACCGTTAACCGTTTTTATTGATTTCCAATTTCCTTAAATGTAGACTCCTGTTTGTGAAAATTGCAGCACCACAAAGGACTTACGCGAGTGAGCTGAAAATCGCAGGAAATGTAAAGTAGTGCATGATATGCAAATTATTAGAATTGCAGACCGGTAGCGCATGCGTATGTTGAGCAGCGTCTTCTGAACGGCGGATCAAACCGAATATAATAAGACGCTGTAGCGAGGCATGTATGATTATCGGTGGTTATATGCTAAAGTAAACGTTAACTGAATCTTTACTATGCCTCTTCGACGAAAGAAAGCGAAATTTGAGCTAATTTCGAAGTTTGAACGGGGCAGAATCTTCGGCCTTCGTGGAGCTGGATTGTCTTATCGTGCAGTAGCCGCTCGTGTGCAGCGTAACAGCAGCACAACCATGCGTGTTTGAAAGCAGTGAACGGACGGGGTTGGACAGCTCGGAAATCCGGGAATGGAACCCGAAATGTGACGTCAGCTCACTATGACAGACACCTGGTGCGTATAATGCTGACGGACCGCACAGCTTCTTCTAGACAGTAGGGAAGTTGCAACCTATTAAATGTTCATATTTTGGCTATTGGATATTGTTAATTGGCCCTCAAAACTAAAAAATTCAACATCGCCGAATTTTAAAACACCGTGGTTGATTTTTAATGAATTTTTAAAAATCCACGCGCAAAAGTGCGCGCTTCTGAAACGTCACGCGCTTCTGAAACGTCGTCATAGGGCGCGAATGGGCAGCCTTCCGCCGAAGATCCCTTGTTTTCGCTAGGAACATTTTGAGCGCGCTGATATTTTTATTTTTTAGAATTTCAATAATCCTTTTGAACACACCATGGAGACCGGATTCGTTAAAGCACAATCTAAATAATCTTCCTCGTGTAACATCAATGATTTTATTCGAATATTTCCGAGAGGATGAGGTCTTCGAAGTCGAATGCGTGACCTTCGGCTTCTCCCCCTATCGGAAGAGGGCATGACGTCACTTCCTATGCCATTTGACGTCACAAAAGCTTGAACTTAAAAATTAATTTAAAAAAAAACTACTTATCGTATCGCAAAAATTTTTTCACCTACGATGTTCATACATGTTACTCTATCATATAAAAATAAAATTGAAAAATCGAAAACTTCCCTATTGGCAGCATAGTGGTCAACAGCTACAGGTGTTTCATTGTGTGCTTCATCAATTCAGAGACGTCTGCTGCAGCGTGGGCTGCGCGCAAGGATTCCTCTCACGCTAAACCATCGCCGCCTGCGGCTACAATGGGCCAATGCGCATAGGAGCTGGCATGCTGATTGGCAGCAGGTCGTCTTTTCTGACGAATTCCGCTTCAATTTGTGGAACCATGATGGCCGAATTCGTGTCAGGCGCTATGCCGGTGAACGGCACATTCCGGAGTGCATTATCAAACGCCACAGTGGACGAACACTCGGAGTTATGGTCTGGGGTGCCATAGCATATCATGGACGATCAAAATTGCTACGAATTTTGGGCAATTTGAACAGTACCCGATACATAAACGAAGTTTTACAGCCCCAACTATTCCTTTCCTGCAAAGATTGCCAGGGGCTGTATTCCAGCAGGGTAATGCCCATCCACATGTCGCCAGGACTGTCAAATCCTACCTTGATTCGCAGCAGGTACAGCTTCTTCCTTGGCCTGCATATTCCCCTGATATGTCACCGATTGAACATGTGTGGGATTTCGTTGGGCGGCGTCTCGCTCGTGATCTTCGCCCTGTTGCTTCGACAGACGAACTTTGGTTGCACATACAAACAGTATGGAATAAATACTCTTCCGCTGGCAGATATTCAAACTTTGTTTCACTCTATGCCGAGTCGTGTAGCAGCTCTTATTGCGGCTCGTGGTGGCCACACAAAATACTAATTTCTATCTCTTTTATTGCTTGTTTGATTTGAAAATGTAATCATTTATTTGTACCATTACCACTCAACTGTGTATTAAATTTCACTCAACTATGATGCTTCCTTCAGGGTGTTGCAATTTTCACAAACAGGAGTGTATTAATGAATGCATGTGGGTGTGTGGATGGGTGTTTTCTTTATACAAATCCACAGTTTACGTCGGGTCTTCGCCAAATTTGGCACAGAGGTCCTGATGCTTTGGAATTTACATCGAGGGTTTCTCCAGAATATACATAAAACGGAATATTTACGCCTATTAACAACAATGACTGAATTTTTGGAATTTAAACAACATTCAAAGGTCTAAATTCAAATTTTTTGAGTTATGAATTTCCTCTTTTCAACAGTTGACGCGAAATTGTACACTATTTTTTTCCTTCTTTTATATAAACCCGATTGTTGAACATGCGTCACTGGACGCAACAGTTATTTTTAAGAAACTAGAAACTACGTTATTTATTAGTGGCGCCAGACAGGTATCTTGTACATAGCATCAGTGGAATCGTTTTTTTCCAAGTCGAAAATACCTGAAAGAATAACAATAACGCTCGTAAATAAATAAAGCGTTTGGCGCCAGCAGTGGTTAAATCGCTTGCCTTCGTCTTCATTTTTCGCGAAAAGGATACTTTCTTTGTTTATTTCTTTTTGGTGCTTTGCTTCTGATTTACTTTTAGGCTTGCCAGACGTCCCGATTTTCAGACAAATTCCAGTGTCTCGGCCGGTTTACTTCATTTCCCAGAAAAAGATGAATTTGATGACAATTTCGAAAAAAAATTTGAAAATTTAAATGACTGTGAAGGATTATTTAGGATTATTACTATATCATTTGTAATATTGACTTGTAAAATTAATTTCAGATTAGCTTGTGAGGATTTTTACAACAAGATTACGGCCAAAGAAAAAAAAAATCTGAAATGTCCTACAAAATGAAAAGTATATCTAAATATTGTTCAATTTTTTATTCCTCATTCAAAGTGTTTCATCTAACTAAAAAAAACTGCAAATATTTACATCTGAGAAGTGAAATGTTCAAATTTTATCTGCATATGTCATTTTTTTATAACCCCTGTTTAGGTTCATGATTAGTAACCATTTATTTGAAGCATTGAGAGTAAACTGACCAATAAAACAGTCTAAAAACCAGACACATATGTGTCAGGGTTGCCAGACGTCCCGGATTTCAAGGGACGGTCCCGTATTTTAAAAAAGTGTCCCGCGTCCCGGGGAACGTCCATACGGGACATCTCAAGTCCCGTATTCTAGCTGATAACAATATTTTACAGAACGAAACATTATTTTACGGAAGAAAAATAAAGCTAAAGAAGAAATGTGAAACGAGCAATAAGAAATCATGTGACAGCAAACGCAAAAATTATTTTCCTTTTGATTTGGTTTATTTTTTTTTTTTTTTTTTTTGTTTTGGCAGCAGACCATGAGGAACCGAATGGTTGCTTCTTTGCTCATTGACTAATGTTGGAAATATATCTCGGCACATGCGTCGTCAATCGCAATGAAAACGATTTTTATACTTTGATAAGCGACATTTTGTGAGGTTTAATACTTTGTTGTGATTGAATTTTTCAAATTTATCATGAACAGAAGTCTCAAAAATCTCCCCCCCCCCTTGCACTCCTAGAAGCCTGTCCCGTAGTTAATGCTCTTAATTCTGGTAACCCTGATATGTGTACCTTTTTGAATGTAGTGACTGCCGCTTATATGAATCACGTTTGTTCTAAACTGTTAATGATTCCATGAAGCCTCTGATTTTATAAAGCTGGATTTTGTTCTATTTTTGTCAATTTGATTCATTAAAGCGGTTGATTCAATTAACCGGCGTCCACTGTACTAGCGATGCTGAAGAGGGAGGGAGTGCATTCCAGTGTCCCGGTTGAATATTTCAGAACTCTGACTGTGGCAAGCCTAGATTTACATTATGAACGCAACCAGTTCCTATGTTTGAATTTGATTTCAGAAATATGCACGTTTTAAGCGTATTTTAGAAAGTTAACTGACAGCGAGAGATTAAAAAGTAATTGCGAATCATAGAGTAAAGAAATTACTTGTATATTTCCGTACTCTATGCTACGAATTAAACTTCTTTGTGTTCAACTGTCTTTTCTCTCTCTTTTTTTAAAAAATCCAAACCTTTGCGTACGAATCGTAAGCGATCGTTTTCAGATTTGCAACACCTGCCTTCGTGAATATAAGTAATAGTTTCACGAAAATCTATAAACTTCTTTTACATAGTAAGTAAACGAATTGCTGAAATTACGATGGATAAAGTACGATTTAGATCAGAGGTAGTTATTTATGCAACACCATGAAACACTTCAATGAGGGTTTGTTTGTTTGTTTATTTATTTATTTATTTTTTAACTTTATTTTTTTTTACAAACGACCTGTTTTAGTGAAAAATAATCTAATGATAATGAAAAAGCATTAATGTTTTTAGAATTAATGCTTTTGCTATGCCATACGCAAGAGTTTATGATAGTGCAAAAGCATTAGTTTTAACAAGCAATAAATCGTTTCAGATTTTGCTCATGCTATGTTTAATTTGATCCAAGCCATGCAGAGACCACCAGAACCAGGTAAATTATCACTATTTTTAATACTGATGTAATAATAAATATATAATGAGTTATGTAAGCAAAAATTTAGTTTAAGAAGCTGAATCGTTGAAGCTAAATAGGTAAAAGATTTCCTTGATTTTCATATAATGAATGAACTGTTGGGAAGATGGGAGGAGTTATTGTAATTGTAAACAGTGCTGTAGTTGAAAAAAGTGTTTGAGGGTCCTCACATTTGCACTGCTGCTAATTCTCCCAATTCATTCAATAGAATCCTGAAATTTAAGAATTTCTTCCGAACTTTCGAAATAAAGTAATTATTTCCCGGAATTTCGTCAAAACAACGAAATTCTCCAGGAAAAGATTTTTTTTTCCGGTGATTACAGTTCCGGGGGGAAAAAAATCGCGATTGCTAAAACAAAACCTTTCAATTTTCAATACACGTGTATGAAAACTATTCGTCCGACCATATTGAACTATGTTTATTTCACTTCCTTTCTTTCATAAAAGGAATGTAGCAACGCGGTCACGATTTTTCTTTGAACTTCCTCGGGGTCTTTAAGCAGTAAGTTACCACCCCAGGACTATAGCCCCCCCCCCCAGAACTACATTCAATATACCGGGCAGCCCGGTTATTACATCCAGAGACTGCAGTTTCGTTCTTATTAGAACTCCTCAGTCTAGAATAGTGAGTAACCGAGCTGGAGGCAGATGTCATCTCATTAAAGCTGAGAGTGCCAACAAACTGGTAGATTAAGTAAATTTATCTCACCAGCGAGTGTCCGAAGAACGGTGCGGTTCGACTTGTGAATTGAATTCAAAGCTTGGGTATTTAGCTGTGAGTTACCGCCCCTGAGCCAGGGCTACGGCAGAACTACATACAATACCAGATAGCCCGGTTATCACATCCAGAGACTGCAGTAAACAGTAAAATACCCAAGCTATGCCTTTAACTCAATAGTCGAACCGCAACATGCTGCGGACACTCTATTCTATTATATTCAAGAGTCACAACTGACTACAACTGTATTTATGTCGAGGACTGCATACTAAGTGCCTTGCCTCCATTATTTTATATACCGATAGATGGCAGCACCATCACCGGATCGAACAGTTAATGAGAATTTAGAACTAGTCCAAGAGCTAATTTGCGGACACTCGTTGGAGAAAAATTTACTTTATCTACCAGTGTGTTGCCACTCTCAGCTTTAATAAAACTAACTGCTTCGCCCGGCTTTGCACGGACCAACTTGAAAAGAAAAGTTATGTCAAGTGATGCGTGTTCAACAATCAGGATTGAACAAAAAAAATCAGTAAAATTTTGCAGTAGATGGAGGAAAAATAATCAATAAAAGGAAACATTTTAAATTCCCCGATCACCGAAAAAGCCTCAAAACAAAAGTCAAATATGAACAAATTTTATATGTTCATATTCGAGAAAAAAAATGGCAACAGATAGTTTTTCCCTTGAATAAAAGCATTGTTACGGAAAGTTGAGATAAAGCACTGAATAATAATTTAAATGGAGGAAAGCCTTCGAAAAATAGAGATTTTAGGTCGAAATCTAAGTGACATAATTAGTAGTTTTTAATTGATATCTTCGCTAATTATTATCGGAGGATTATGTAAAATAGTCAAACAAAAAGACAGGAAAATTAGGAATCTATCGATACCTGGTTCAGTTCATAGGCGTTCGAAAGAAGTAACTTAAACATACATATATAGATAGGTACATACGCTCAATTTTTAATTATATAAGATGACATTTGCCTCAGCTTGGTTATTCATTAATCCAGACTGATGAGTTTTCGATGAGAACGAAACTGCAGTCTCTGGATGCGATAACCAGACTGTGTGGTATAACTGCATGTAACACTGGCACAGTTTCTTTCTCCAGTACAATCAACGTTGTTGCTTATTTTAATAATGGCAGCATGGTACGGTTCAACTCGTGAATTGAAGGCAAAGCTTGGGTATTAAACAGCAATGAGATGATGGCATCTGCCTTCAGCTCGGTTGCTCACTATTCCAGAGTAAGGAGTTCTTATAAGAACGAAACTGCTATCTCTGGATGTGATAACCGGGCTGTCTGGTATATTGCATGTAGCGTTGGTTTACATATTGGAGGTTTGATGTTAACACCGATAAGACTAAAGCCATTTTCTTTGCCAAAGGAAAATGCACTTCTGGAATTCCTCCCCCCCCCCTTAAGCTTTATGGGGATACCATTCTTTACTCAGACTCTGTCAAGTACCTGGGTATTACCCTCGACATCTCCCTGCGCTTTCATACGCACGCATCAAATATTTTGAAGGACTCGTAGACCTCATTTATCACGAATTACCCACTTCTCAAAAATCCTTCTTTGTCACTGAACAATAAACGACTTATCTACCTATCCCTAATCCGACCCAAGCTTCTCTACGCTATTGAAGTTTGGGGATGTGCCGCTAAGACGCATATTCTTAGGCTTCAATTGTTTCAAAATAGAGTACTAAGAGCAATGACTGATCTCCTCAATTTTGTCAGAAACAGCACATTCCATAAAGACATTGCAATTGAACCAATTTCCACGTTTATTGTCACATCTGCTACTAATTTCTTTACGAAATTATACCCTCATCAAAACCCTGAAATTGCAAATCAAATTGACTATATCTCCAGCAATATTCAAAGGTCAAATCCAAGTAACACAATGATACTTAACTATGCAATCATTAACTTCAATCGCCGCACAGCGGCGCGACGATCGGGAGCGGCTTTCTCCTTCCTCCCGCCGTGACCAATGAGAGCATTTTCCCACTGCTGATTGCTCCAATGAGCGTTCTCTCCCCCTTTTACGTTCTTAATTTGGTTATTATGATTATTGATACTGATGTTCTGGGCACTTTGTCGAATGTCTCTGCACTTTCCTCCTGGCTTTTGCCTTCTCTTGACGGTTTGTTTCTTTAACATGGGCCTAACCCGTGCTTTGATGATTCTTAAGTATTGGACTACTCAGTTTAATATTATAAATTAAATCCTTGAAGTTCCTATCTGAGACCAGGTAAAAGAGGTATCCCCTCTACTCCTAATGACGCCCGCCTGCGGCGGGCGCGCCATTCGAATGAAGTCCTAAGGATGTCCATGTCCATAAATGATGTCACACTTTTTTTGACCCTCCTTCCACTTTGTCACACTTTACCATAACCCCACCCCCTTTTTAGCCTACTTTCCCAGTAAAAGTCAGAAAAGAAGAAAAAAGCATGAAAGAAGGCTTAATGCATCTTTAAAATATCGGCAAAAAACAAAAAAAAGTCAAAAATAAATAAAATAATTAAATAAATATTGAAAAATTAAAAATTGGAAAGTAGGGTATTGAGATGGGGAAAAATGTCTGTCGGTCTGTCTGCTTGTCTGCCCCCCCCCCTAATAACTTTTGAATGAATAATCCGATTCGAACAAACTTTTTTTTGTTCGAAAGATCTCGACGAGGACACCTCATTCCCATATTTCACTTTTTGATTTGAACTATTTTTTGTTCAATTTTGAACAGTTCAAAAAACCTTAACAAGAGCGCCTACGGGGAAATTCATGGCAATTCCGAACTGTGAGGCGAATTTGCTTCAACCAAACTTTGTAGGAAATAGCTTTTGATGAAAAACTTGTATATAAAATATCTTTTTGATTTGAACAATTTTCCGTTCAATTTTGAACAGTTCAAATCCCTTAACATTAGCGCCTACGGGGAAACTGAAAGTCAATGTAGATTCCGTACTTGAAGGCGGATTTTTTTCAAACAAATTTTGTTGGAAATAGCTCTTGACGCCAAACTCCAGACATTTACTATTGCTGGTTTTATAAATAGATGTCTAACGTCTAAAACGTTAAAAGCTGCCCTGCGTTATTTAAGTTACAGTGCTTCTTCAAAAAACCAGGAATTAGCAATTGCTTGTGAATTAGCAAGTATTTTATTGCCAAAAATATGTGCCGTTCCTTCATGTCATGCGATTTTGAATGTAATTGAAGAATTTATTGAAGATCGATTAGGAGCAAACTGGTATACGGGTATTCAAGTTTAAATGTACTTATTACATTTAAATTTCAATAAAGACTCTAATGCAAGAACATTTCTAGTATGTTTCGGATCAAATTATTAGTATTTCGAATTTCATTTTATGTTTACATATGTCATTATTGTATTGTGTTTTTTCGAATTAAACATTTGTTATTTTTGCGTAGTTACCAAAAAAAAAAAGAAAGAAAGAAATAGAAATGCTTTGCAAGATTTTGCTATGGGGCTGTCTACAAATGATGTCAAGCTTTGAGGTGAGAGGGGGTTTGTGATATTGTGACAGTTTATTATTAAGGGTATTTTGAGGACAAAGAAATGTGACATCACTTTTTTTTATAATGGGAATATGCTTATGAAAAACAGCCTGGCGATAGGGTAAGGTGAAGTGTGACACTTTAGTGACAAAGGAAGGGATGGGGTCCAAAATGTCGGAAAAAAGTGTTACATCATTCATGGACAGCCCCTTAATATAATTTTGAACAGTTCAAAAAACCTTAACAAGAGCGCCTACGGGGAAATTCATGGCAATTCCGAACTGTGAGGCGAATTTGCTTCAACCAAACTTTGTAGGAAATAGCTTTTGATGAAAAACTTGTATATAAAATATCTTTTTGATTTGAACAATTTTCCGTTCAATTTTGAACAGTTCAAATCCCTTAACATTAGCGCCTACGGGGAAACTGAAAGTCAATGTAGATTGCGTACTTGAAGGCGGATTTTTTTCAAACAAATTTTGTCGGAAATAGCTCTTGACGCCAAACTCCAGACTTCGACTCCGAGAATTTAGGGGCACTTGACTCCGACTCCGACTCCTATGCCCGATAATTAATCGGAATCCGACTCCCCGACTTCGACTCTGACTTCGTAGCTTTGGCAAAAATTTATACACGGAGGACAAATGACTGACTCCGATTCTTAGATATTCGACTCCGACTCCTTTACCCCAAAATGAGATTGACTCCGACTTCAAATCCGCAGCTATGGTTTTGACTGTGAAATAATTATTGTTGATGTGACTTGTTTTAATTTTTACGCTAAAGTTTTAATTTAGGTATTCAGTTTTCGGCGAATAAACTCGAAGTCATTTATGTTTCTACATAAAGATATGCGCAGACGATTTTTTTTTTTTTTTTTTACAATGAAAATTATTTTTTTATGTTGACATTTTGTTGTTTTTATTTATTTTGGTAAGTGCATTAATTTATTTAAAAAATGTTTTTGGCAACAGGGGAAAAATAAACGATTTTTTTTTGATGTATTTATTTTAATGAGCTTATTAATTATTATTTTTTCGTTTTGAAAGCTGTTAAAGATTTTTTTAATGGAAAAAAGTGTATTAGCTGCTTTGTTTAAAAGTTGCTGCTATTTTTTTTACGCATTTATTTTTTTAGATGAGTGAGGAATATTTTATTCCTAGAAATCAGCTTAAAGTATTTCAAAAATATGTTTGAAAAAATTTGTGATTTTAGCTATTTTTGAGAATATTGATCAGGTACTAGATAGTATGGGTATACGGGAAAGTAGGCTCGTCTAGTTCTAGACAGAACTTCTTGTTCACATGTAACTTTATTATTACACGTCTATTTTTTATTAACCTATTCAAATGAAAAAAAATGTGATTAAAAATATATGAAAAAAAAATTCTTGTTACCCCCTCCCTCCCCATTGTCACAAACTCAAATGTTCTCGAATCTTACTCTTCCCTTTAAGCGTGACATGATTTGTGGACAGCTCCTAAACCTTTCCCTGTTGCGGGGAAAGTAGTAAAGGTTGTAGCTTCAATTTCAAAGTTCCGTGTCCTTTTTCGACTTAAGAAATCTGAACTTGCATTTTAAAAATCCCTTTCACAATCAAACTTTTTCTGCTTAATTTATTAATGCTAGTTTTTCCTAATTTTACGCTTAAATAAAAAAAAATTAATACACTTTCGCTCTCGTTTCTTAAGGTTACTAATTAATCCTCCTTATTTACCTTTCTATATCTTTTTTTTTTCCTTCCAGCACTTGATGCCAATCAAAGACGAAACATTCGCGGCATGGCTGCGCAGTTAAGAGCTGCTGCGAATCATTTTCAGTTTAGACGCAATCAACCCATCCTAGCTATAGAACGGGGAATCCTGCAGAACGAAGGTCAGTATTTTTTTTCCTTTCCCTCAATTTTACAGTCCATTTGTGAGTTGGTACCTCAGACTGAAAATAACTCGACTGCGTATTAAGGTTACTTTTAGGGAAATAGCATAAAAGCGTTGTTCTTCAGCGGAACTTCTTAATGCAGAACTTAACCATTTAAGAGCTGTAGTAATTTATATAGACTATCCGCCCACCGCCTACTTTGATTGATTCCATTTACAAAAAGCTTTCTAAAAAATGAAAAAGTAATGTTCTTAACAGAACTTTCAAGACTAAGAATTTGGTTGTTTTACTATTCTTTCTTTCAATTAGTTTTCAGGTCGCTAAGATTCTCAAGCGCTTTCAGTTCCAGGTGATGTTTTCGCTAATGTGTAAATTTTCGCTCAAGTCTCTTAAGGATTCTATTAATCCTCTAAATTGTTATGGAATTTATAACATTAATTGCAGTTGCGGTCTTTCCTATTTAAAACATACCCGTCGCAATTTGAAATTTAGCTTAAATGAGCATAAAAATTATGTGAAAACCCAATAATTGAACAGGTCTAATATTGCTAAACATTGCAGGGAACCAAATCATTCCTTTGATCTCAATTCTTATGATATTATCCAGAAATGCGAAAATTCTTCATATCTTGATTTTTGGGAGTTTTTCCACATTCTGATGGATTGTTTTAATCTAGTAAAAAGCCGTTTCATATGTTTCTGTAGTCTAGCTCTTCCTTTCTTATAATAAGTTTCTCCCCCCCCCCCCCAACCTTTTTTAAAACTCTTTTGGTCTTAGTCAAGCAGGTGTTATTGTTCTGTTCTAATCTTTAAATTTGGTGACTTTTCTGAAAATTTCAAACTTTTCAATTGCTACTTATTTATTGTTTGTTATTTATTTATTTTTTTTTTGCTATAAATCATGTACTTTCTCCCAATCTGACTTGTTTTTAACCATTAGATTTAAATCATGAAGAAAGAGCTGCAGTAGATGCAATGCATACTGCACAAGACGATGCATCGGTAAGTAACAAATATGTTTTTTATAAGGACTAACATTTTTAATGTTGTTTAGTAAAATGTTCTTACATTAATTACTTACTTGCAATGTTCGCAAAATTTTGAGAAACAGAAATTTTATAAAATTTTAAGAATGTTTAGCAGTTATGATGCACGTTCAATTATCGCCCATTAGATAAATTATTCAATACCCCCCCCCCCATGACCGCATATATGTGGCAGCTTGACTACTGCTTCACGCTAGCCGAACATGAAAATTTATATGTGTTTCACTAATGTCGTTGAATTAATCTAACATTACTTGCGACAAGGGAAAAAAGTGTTACAGTGCAAAAACAAAGAGACAGAGAGAGATACTTATATCATCTTTTTTTTTTCTTTTTTGTCAGCCACTGGCTAAAACCAGATTTCGCTCCATTTTTTGGGCAATATTAATAATTTGATGCCCTAGTGTTAAAGCAGCCTACACAATAATGAATTCCGTAAAAGCTGTTTCTCGGCGAGCGCAGTGTTAATGCAAGAGAAACAACCTATCCTCGCTGCAACAAATATCTACCGAAAATTTAGGAATTGCCAACATAACCAGCGTTTTTTTTTTAGGTCATTGAATTTGAAAATACGAGCAACATCGTTTAATAATCTCAAATCAATAGATAATAAATCCAGTGTACTTAAAAGTAATCACATTTTGTATCTTTAATTATTGCTCATTATTATCTTTTGAACTACATAAATTAAAATTTTATCTTCAAGTCTATTACATAAATGTATCATTTGCTCTTTCATTACAGGTATTTACTATTGCTGGTTTTATAAATAGATGTCTAACGTCTAAAACGTTAAAAGCTGCCCTGCGTTATTTAAGTTACAGTGCTTCTTCAAAAAACCAGGAATTAGCAATTGCTTGTGAATTAGCAAGTATTTTATTGCCAAAAATATGTGCCGTTCCTTCATGTCATGCGATTTTGAATGTAATTGAAGAATTTATTGAAGATCGATTAGGAGCAAACTGGTATACGGGTATTCAAGTTTAAATGTACTTATTACATTTAAATTTCAATAAAAAAACTAATGCAAGAACATTTCTAGTATGTTTCGGATCAAATTATTAGTATTTCGAATTTCATTTTATGTTTACATATGTCATTATTGTATTGTGTTTTTTCGAATTAAACATTTGTTATTTTTTGCGTAGTTACCAAAAAAAAAAAAAAAGAAAGAAAGAAATAGAAATGCTTTGCAAGATTTTGCTATGGGGCTGTCTACAAATGATGTCAAGCTTTGAGGTGAGAGGGGTTTGTGATATTGTGACAGTTTATTATTAAGGGTATTTTGAGGACAAAGAAATGTGACATCACTTTTTTTTATAATGGGAATATGCTTATGAAAAACAGCCTGGCGATAGGGTAAGGTGAAGTGTAACACTTTAGTGACAAAGGAAGGGATGGGGTCCAAAATGTCGGAAAAAGGTGTTACATCATTCATGGACAGCCCCTTAATATAAATCTAGTTGACAGAACTAAATCTCTTAGTTGTATATTTCTTATAATATAAACATTTTATATTTGAATTTCATATTTTCTTTCTTTTTTAATAAAAACTTTTGTTATTAATTAGATGCAGCAAACTCCGGTTTTACGTCCCTCGAATCTACGTCCCCCCCCCCCCATCGGCTCCCAGTTTTCCGTATAATAACAAGAATGTATACTTAACCCTATTTATAGAATTTTCCACATTTTACGTTTTCCCTGGAGTGTAAAAAGATGAAAAAATATAAAGTAAAATAAGCAATAGTTTTCTTTTTATGCTTTTTTAATGCTAATCCACGCAGTTGAAAGTTGATTATGAAAACAGAAATGCATTTCACAGACTCCTGTCTTCTATTTGGTCAAAGTATTTCCATCCTGGTAGATGTTCATTCACTTTGAACTCAATGACTAAAAAACAATCCCTTTTTGCGGACAATTTTTAACCTAAACACTATAGGATTCGCAACTAAATGTGTTAAAATGATTTTTAAGTGGTACGTATAGTAATGTTTTTTGTATAATTTAAATGTTATACCTTTTGAAAGAGTCATCTTTGAAGTTTTCTTTCTATATATTTTACGTTTTTAAAATCCAGTTCCTTGCGAAAGGCAAAATCAGGGTTTCACTATACTTTCTTTTCAAAAGCATTAAAGCAGCGGAAAAAAAGGGTCAAACTTTTACCATATTATCCTCTTTAAAAATATTTTCTTTACTAATAATAAAGCAGAAAGTCTCTCTGTCGGGATCTCTTTCTGTCCGGATCTCTGTCTGCCAGGATCTCTGTGACGCGCATAGCGCCTAGATCGTTCTGCCGATTTTCGTGAAATTTGGCACAAAGTTAGTTTGTAGCGTAGGGGTGTGCACCTCGAAACGATTTTTCGAAAATTCGATGTGGTTCTTTTTCTATTCCAATTTTAAGAGCAAAATTATCATCAGACGGACGAGTAAATTACGAAATTATTATAACGTGGAACCGTAACACGGGCACAAGCCAATTGGTGAGATACGAAATTATCATACCGTAGAACCGTAACATGGGCACAAGCCGATTGACGAGATACGAAATTGTCATAACGTGGAACCATAACATGGGTACAAGCCAATTGGCGAGAAATTTCACCATACATTATTTGTAAATATACAGGCGAACCAACGGACCTTTTAATTTTTCTATTACGGGCAAAGCCGTGCAGGTGCCACTAGTAAAGTAATAAATCTCCTTAGTGCACGATTATCTAATAAAATATTTTTTGAACTGATATAAATTTGAGATTATTTTATGTACACCTCATTAAGCTTTTTTGTAACGATTAGTATGTTCATTTAAAGACTATTATTAAGTAACTAGAAAATCGTCCGTCAAGGTATGAAGGATGAAAATTGTTTCTACATTTAAACGAAGCAATTACCTGTTCGATAATTTTTTGATAGTTGAATTTTTAATCCTCAACTCCAGTAGATAGCGTTCATTGTTGACCATTTTTCCGTTTTTTCATTCTCCTAAAATGAGCCCTAACAGTAAAACAGTTTAGTTACCGGATCCAGTTCAGCCTTCTCAAAGTAAAGCATTTTCATGCCATATCAAACATTACCAAAAAATATTATCAAATTATCATGCCGTGGCGCGAGTTTCATTGTTGGTGACGTCAGCGTTACTCCATCAGTGAATTCGCTATTATATATATGATGAGAGAATTCTTCACAAGACTTGATTCTTATGCAAAGACGTTAGTAAAAAGAATCCCATTTGTGTACAACAATTAAGTTGTTTCCGAAATTTTAAAAAAGCATTTTTTCGTGAAAGAGCATGCTTAAAAACATAGAATTTAACCACCTTTACACTGTAAAAATGATTCAGAAACGTTCCTGGAAAATAATGGGCAGCTGATGTGCCCAATTTCTTCCAGTGAAATATTTTACAAAAACCATGAACGTTTTCCGCTGAAATTCAGTTACCTTATTGAAAAATATTCAAAACTCTTCCCATTTAAAGCCAGTTGTGTCTCTGGAATCGTATAATAAACTTAGGTGGGTATACTATAATAGTTTGGCACCTTACCGCTTTTCGAGGAATTCTCCCAAAACAGTATAGCAAACATGGCCAAAGCTAAGAAAGAATTGCAAGTAATTGTCAAGAATTTTACTCTTCTGCAAATCTTGCAAAGCTACGTGATCCTTAGACTGATCTGAGTCCTTTGGACACCTTACTAGTCTGGACGGGCCGCAGTCGGTTTCAAGCCGATACACTTTAAAACTAAACTCGGTTAATCTTTAAACTAGGAGCTAAACATATTTTTTACAACAATAAGAAGTCTGCATTCATGCGACTTGTAGCAAAACTTTTTGACAAAGGTACTTGATTTTTCCAGGAAGTGGATAAAAACCATTGAAATCCGGAAACGTTACACGGAAATACTCAGTAACGTTTCGGAATTTTTTTACAGTGTAAAAAACGAAACACATTTTTAGCTAATTTTACAAATTTTTAAATAATTTAACAATCTATACTAATATTATAAAGAGAGAGGGCGGATTTTTGTGTGTTTATATGTTCGAGGTCGTCTCCGGAACCACTGCACCTATTTGAAAAATTTCTTCACTATATGAAAGGTGCTTTCTTACTGAGTTGACAAAGGCTATAATTCGAAAAAATCCGGTCAATAGTTCTTTTTTTGTTCCAATTTAGGCCCAAATTTCACATAAGTTTCCGAATATGGGAGTGAAAAATTACTTGCACATATTAATATCATATACCGCTGAAAAGAATAGAATTTTCCGCGTTCTAAACAATTTCTTTCAATGCTCTAACTTAATTATGGCGGGGGTAATTTGCATTTTTAGATCGAACTTTTTTAGGCTTAGCTGAAATATAGGCACTACTTTCTTCATTAAGTCTATCAATAAAAAGTGAAGGAATTGTCCTACAGTTTTCTTTTTGACACCATTGGAAAAAGCGTCATTTTTCACCCCAGATCTCTAGCGACCCATGGTCAAAAAACTTAGCTTTTATCTTCAAAGGAAAAAAAGTTACAAGCGTTTTTAAATCAAATTCGAAAAATGTCATTTTGATTCAGGTTGTCAACTCTTTTATTTTCGTGTTTCCACGGTTACACTTTTTGAATCCATTGTTTCGTTCCTTATTTTGCATTTAATTTCTTAAACTTATTTTATTTTGTGTTTCCATGATTACGATTTTAAAATCCATCTTCCGCAGTTAAATTTTTTTTTAAGTATTTTAATATCTGTCGTCATGTTTGGAAGGGTAATTTTGCAAGGCGTTTTTTCCCCCCTTTTCTTTTATTTAAGCCTGCTTGTTGATTGTACAGTGGCTCTCAAAAGTGTTCGTACACTTTAAAAATTTTTAGTAAAACCAAAATAACCCGAAACTGAATTCAAATATGAAGTCCAATATTTTTTCACATCATTCTTATGTCATTCTAAATAAAACCTATTAGTTTTTTCAAAATATTGACGGATCTTCTTTTTGAAATGGGTCAAAAAACGAAGAGACAGAGAAATAATGCGCCACAAAAGTCATCATACACTCAAATATTTTCGAATAAATTCATGATTAAAAATATCATACGTCGTTTTTTTTTTTTAATTATTTTTAATTGTGTTGACCCTTAAGAGTGATTTTTCGTTAATTTTTTGTTTATTTATTCCTTAATATTGTGCTTATTACTTTAAAATGGCTGTATTCGTAAAAAACCACAAACACCATTCGAAATTTGATATTTTCCCCTCACAGTGGACATAAATTGGTTTAAAATGTCTCTAAATTAGTTAATTTATACCATTCTATAGTGAAGTGCTTGATAAAATGATTTAAACACAAGAATCGGATCGAAAACAAGGTAAGAAAAGGTCAACTGGCCAAGTTAACAAAGCGTGATCGGAGGTTTACAGTTTAAAAAAAATACGAAAAATACACATTTGAGTGCTGAAAAAGTTTCTGCAGAATTGAATGAAACATTTTATGTTTAATTTTCACCTAAAATTGTTCGTCAAGTTCTCTGATTAGCTGGATTCAAGGGGATCTCATCACGCAGAAATTTTCTTGTTCGTGCGAAAAACAGTAAGCTTACGCTTTTTGTCGCAAAAAAAAAAAAAAAAAGATAAATAAGCTCCAACGCGTTTTGGAATAACATCTTACTTACAGATGAAATTCAATTCAACATTTTTGGTTAAATTGTTGTATAATTGTCAATAGAAGAAAAAATCAGGAACTTGATCTTAAGAACTTAGTTGGATCACTTTATCAGGACGGTGAAATGGTTCTTGTGCGAGGGTGCATATCAGCATCAGGACTTGGCAGTTTTGAATTTATTTAATGAAATAATAAATCATGCTGTTCAGTTAAATATTTTAAAAACCAATTTTAAACTCTTAGCCAAAAATTTGGTTATCGGGAACAACTTTGTTTTTATCAAGATAACGATAAGAAGCATACAGCTTTCAACGTTTGCGTCTAGTGCCTCAAAAATTGTCCTAGAAGTTTAGAAAATACGTCTTCAATCTCCAGATTTGAACTTAATGTAACATATTTAGAGATATCTGGAGGCTAGATTACGATAATACGGCCTTGAAACGAAAAAAGAGCTAGAAACAGTAACACTCGAAGTGTGGTTGAACACTTACTCAGAAATTACGCAAAAAAAAAAAAAAAAAGGAAGAAAAAGAATGAAATCTATTCTCAGACGTTTAAAAGGTGTTGATACTGCATGATATTCTACTAAATAATTACTTAATAAAAAGTTAGATTATTCAAAAATATATAGACATTTTTTAAAGTGTACGAAGACTTTTGTGAGATAAAATTTCCGGCACTTTTTGATTAAAAAAAAATTAAGTTTAAATATTTTTTTTAAAAATTTCATGTAGTTTTGTTGAAAAAATTGATAATAGATCTTATAATTGAATACCTTTTCCGAAATAATAATTCCAACAAATGGATAGGGTCCTATTTCATTGAAAGTCGTAGGTGTACGGACACTTTTGGGAGTCACTGTATGTCACTTGACACAATTTTTATTCTCAATGTAGACCGAGCAACGCAGCTCTTAATATATAAAGATTTGAAAGCTACTAATAATGTGATTTTATACTTTTTTGTTTGTTTAGCGAAATATTTATTATTGCCAAAGAAAAAATATCCGCTTCACTCGCAAAGGGCTGGGTTCCGGTCGCTTGGCGCGTTAGGCGCTGAGCAGTTCAGTCTATGTAGGATTATTGTTTTAAAGCAACCGTAAATGTAATTTATTGTTTTGGCGATTCGTTTTGAAAGAAAAGAAACTTTTTATTTGTTTTTATCCGAGTGAAATGTTCGACATTTTCTTCTTTTTTTCTGACGATGATTTTTGATGTTCCACTGGATTTTTTTTTTTTTTTTTTTTTTTTTTTTTTTTGAGCAATCACATTGCTTATTGTTCTCATTTGACTGTTATGGCGTCCTTTGATTTTATTTTCCCCCCGCCTCCCTCTGCAGCACCACCGTCGACCGGCCTCACGATGCTGCTCCTCTAGCGAAAACCGTCTCCAGGTTGCGTCCATATCCTACACACACGCGCGCGCATACATGCACACCTACACACATAATCACATACTCATACCTGCACACAGACACAAACACACACGTGATTGCGAAAAACATAATTTGAATTCAAGACGTCAAATTTTTTTTTTTTTTTTGAGCAATCACGATTGCTTATTGTTCTCATTTGATTGTTTTGAATTCCTATCATTTTATTTTCCCACCAGCACCCTCTGCCAGCAACACCGTCGCGTCGACCGGCCTCACGATGCTGCTCCTCTTGCGAAAACCGTCTCCAGGCTGCGTCCATATCCTACACACGCATACACAAACTCCTGCACACACACACACATACTCATGCCTGCACACAAACACTTATGCCTACATACACACACACATGAACGCACAGTACTGCATACACAACACTCATGCCTGCACACAGACACTAACACTTATGCCTACATACGCACAGCACTGCATACACAACACTCACACACATGCATGCATACATACATACATACATACACTCACACACATGCGCCTGCACAAACACACACGCGCCATTCATACACACACGCTCGTGATTGCGAAAAACATAATTTGAATTCAAGATGCCAAAAATTCAAATTAATATAATTTTTCTTTTTTTCGTTACATGGATGGATTGTGATAGCGTGGTTGCTGGGCGAGTTTGGCGATAAACAAGAGTTGCGGAACTATTTTTACATTTGAAAGATATTATTTGATGTCTGTTTTTTTTTCTTTTTTTTTTTTGAGCAATCACGATTGTTTATTGTTCTCATTTGACTGTTTTTGACGTTCCTTTGATTTTTCCCACCGCCACCTTACCGCACCATCACCGTCGACGGGCTCCTCACGATGCTGCTCCTATAGCGAAAGCCGTCTCCAGGTTGCATCCATGTCCTACACACACACGCACATACATACATAACTACACACACACACACACGCATACATACAGACACCCAAACATACACACAACTATCGGCAACATCATGCCTGCACACACACACATTCATACACACAACTAGCCGCACACTTATGCCAGCACACAGACACAAACACACATGCCTACATACACACACTCGTGATTGCGAAAAACATAATTTGAATTCAAGATGTCAAAATTCAAATTATTTTTTTTGTTTGTTTGTTTTTTTGGCGTAATATTTTAAATTGTAGTGAAATCCACTTCACTCGCTAAATAGAGTTTTAAAGCAACTGTAAATCTAATTTAACGATTTGACGAAAAATTTTAAATTTCAAAGAAAATTTAATAGTTTTTTTTTTTTAAAGGAACGCATTTTATACAAAGAAAAATAATCATTTCGCATCAGAGGGGCAGGGGGCGTCAATTTTTTTTTTTTTTTTATTCAACGGACTTCCATCAAAGTTTTAACACGGCATCGCTGTGCGGGTATGGCTAGTGTTTAATATTTAAAAAAAATATATTTTAGTCGGTGCGCAGATTCCATTTAAATTTTTAATCTTCTGCTCATGAAATCACAAGTAAAATGCCAATCACTGGTGCCATTAATTCAGAGCGCAATATTTTGGCAAAAGATAAAGATAAAAAATAGTGTAGCGTAATAATAGTAATGAATTACAACGTTTGCTTCAGAAAAACCTTCATTTAAAATTCTTATCAGAGTTGTTATTAACATTACTGTTTAATGAAAACCTCCCCCCCCCCCCCCAACAATGTGTAAACATTCAACGCCTCATAGTACATCACTTGTGCCAGGGCCGTATCCAGAGGGGGGCGGGAAATTTAGAATTTTTAGAAGAAATAATGAATCATGCTGTTCATTTATATATTTTAAAAAGTAATTTTAAAGTATTAGCCCATAATTTGGTAATCGGAAACAACATTGTTTTTTATCAATATAACGATAAGAAGTACACTTTTGCGTCTGGTGCCTCAAAAATTGTCGTTAAACTTAGAAATGCAGACCCCGAAGTGGTTTTTTTGAGGAGAAAAAGTAGGAAATAAGGAATCAAAAATTTAAAAAAGTAGGAAAAGTAGGAGAAAAATCACTTTAAAAAGTAGGAAAAAATAGGAAGAGATAGGACTACACACACGTCAAGACGACTGACAATCATTAGTATGAAAAATAAACTGGTAGAAACAAAGATATTAATTACAAAAATATGAAAATAAAATACAAACAAACACTTTTCAACAATACAGTAATAAAATTTTTAAGTGTGAAAAAAAAACTAATAATAATAATAATAAAACTCCTATTTTGGTGCAATAAAACCATTTCTGTTAAAGATTTGTTTTGTCAAAGACAAAAACATTCGAGAGCATCCATTTATTATTTGAAAATACTCTAACACTTTCAGCTCGTGTTGTCATAAACTATAATACAAAAGCAAAGCAAATATTAAATTAGTTTTAGTTGAAAATAATCAGCAGCTGACATGCATTCTTGCATAAAC
Organism: Uloborus diversus; assembly: GCF_026930045.1. Taxonomy (NCBI): domain Eukaryota; kingdom Metazoa; phylum Arthropoda; class Arachnida; order Araneae; family Uloboridae; genus Uloborus; species Uloborus diversus. The sequence goes on from NW_026559028.1 coordinate 22,667, forward strand.
AGAGGCAGATGTTTAAATTTGAAAAACAAGGAAAAAGGCTGAAAATGCAGAACTAAAATAAATTTGTTCTTAAATATGGGACATAAAATGTATAATAAAATAATTAAACTAAATAAATAACGAAATAAGTAAACTAAAGGGTTTGTACAGTCGAATCCCGACTTACGCAAGGGATGAGTTCCAAGACCTCTCGCGTAAGTCGAAATTTCGTGTTGTATAAGTTGTATAAGTGTAAAATTTTTTGGTAACATACCTAGTTTTTTTGGACACTTGTTAATACCACCTCAAACTGTTTTAAACCATACCTTAACTACACATTATCGTTTCTTACATAAAGAACTGAATTTTTATTTGTACTTTTAAAAAAGCTGTTTTAATCAACATAAAATACTGTCACGGTGCACGAAATCAGTGATCAACGTGACATAAAATAAACCAGTATGGTACGTACTGTATGTATTGTAATAATAAAATGATGTACTATAATAATACTGTGCAGTAGATCCAGTAATGATACTTGTAACTTTAAAAAATGAAGATGTTGATGATTTATGCTCCGTAATAAAACCATTATTCTAATACATTTTTAAATTCAGTTGATTTGCTAGTTCTTTTATAACGCTTCCACCCCTCCTCTTGGTTTCTTTCATTCTCAATACAAGAGGAGCTTCCATTTTCATAATTTTTGCATTTTGCTTAGACACTACTCGGCGAACCAGGAGGTGTGCACAAAAAATTTGGAGCCCGTCACAAATGACTTTTATGCCCCCTCCATATTGTTTGTTTACACTTACATCTCTACACGTATTTCCCCTCTTAAAAATCTCGGACCAACTTTAGGCTCGGGCCCAGGCCAACAGATGTCCTCCAACCCTGTGCATGGTCCTGCGGCGAACTTTCACAGATTTTCTTTTTTTTTTTTGACTTTTAATTGTACGTATGGGAGATTCACTCGCACCTAATTGTCGTGCTACCTTCGCTCCACTTCCTACTTGTTCAAACACATCGAGAAACTTTAGCATTTCTTTAATTGTCAGAAACTTTTTCTTTTCACAAACTTTAGTTGCAACTGTGCTCTTAGATGTCATTATATTTCATCAACTTTCGCATTTAGAATGGAAAAAAAAATATGGTAAATGAGGAGTAGTAAGTTGTACACACAAACACTGCTATGTGCAGACTAGTACGGTGTGGGAACTTCCGCAGCCAGTGATACTAAAAGGATGAAGGTCCATTAATATTCTAATAGCCAATAACAAAGCTGACACTTTCACACCGTGATTCCTTTCTGAAAATTTTCCTGCTGCAGGGGAGGAATTCCCGTTAGGTCAAATATTATTTACTTGTGAAATAATCGCGTTATAGCCATTTCGCGTAAGTCAAACCACGTTGTAGTAGGAGTCGACTGTACTATGTTATGTATTTTTAGCATTCAACATACATTTTTGTTTAAGGCACGTCATTTATGGGGAGTCAGTGGGGTCAATTTCTCCCCTCCCTGGCTTTGGAAAATTAATGCTTCACTATACAAGTTTGGGCACTTTTTGTTTTCAGATAAAATTTGCATTAAGTATACATCCTTCGCTAGCCAACTCCGGTTGCGGGGGGAAGGGAATCAATGTGACGGCCAGTTTTAATTTTAATCAAGCAATAAAAATGAATATTGTTTTAATGATTTGGCGATTTTTACCTCCCTCTTGTTCCAAAATTTTTGTCACCAAAAAAAAAAAGGAAACATCCATGCACATGGTAACCATAACATTTTTATCAAAGACAAAGATCAATTTCTAATGTTTCTCTGTGCATAAAAGGGAAGGAATGTAGTTTCTCTCAGTCCTCACCATACAACAAAACAATTCATTCGGAAATTGTTCACGAAATTGAGAGTGGGGAGAGGGGAGCATCTGGCATCAAATGCCTGAATATATCTCTTTCTCCCCCATCCATTTGAACAGAAGCACTAAGTACAATAACTTACAGTAGATGCGCCGCATCGGTATAATTGCCGCACCCCAAAAAGAGTAAGAGTCTTTCAAAAAAAAATTTTAATGTTCAGAAATGCCGCATTGCCATAAACACAGCACGTAAAAATAATGAGCGACTCCTCGATATTGATGATATATCAGAGTAGAAAATACCCATTAAAAAGAAAAAAAATACATATTTGCTTGTGGCATAATCCCCAAACTTTTAAAAATGTGAAGAAATAAAAACGGAATCTCCCATTTAAATTGATTTCCGATTTTTCTCCAAAAATCGGAAACGTTTTGCCCATCCAGGTTTTGCCGCTTTTTTTTTTTTTTTTTTTTTTGCAAATACTCTTTGCAAGGAAAGAAAATGAAATTTAATAAATTTTATAATCATGTTTACGATTTAGAATGAACTATAATCATATTTACGTACGAAAAAAGTTAAGTTTCCACGATTATTTTTGAAGTGGTCCGTTTTTGCGAATTTCTGTTATCTGTGAGATTTTATTTTGCACTAACATTAATAAAATATGTACACAAGTTTTTCATTTTTTGCTTCCTTATGTTCCTTTTAAGGTTTTACATTGCCTTTCTGTTTAAATAGAGCTGCATTTCACTTGTAATCATACAAACAATTTGCGACTAGGAAATTCGACTTTTCCCGAACTTTTTGAATAGTCCGCCGTTTGCTTTAACTAAAGCTTGTAATTGATAGGTAAATAATATATAATTGCATCAGAATGTGCCAGTATCTTCTTTGTTTTTTTAGTTTCGTTAAATCAGTAAGCTGAAGTCGGGACGGTAAAAAGAAAAGTCGATCGTAAACGCCGCAACGGCAAAAAAGTTACTAACGAAAATTTAACTTTTAAACACGCAAACGCCGCAGCGTTCTTGTTCTTTCCAGAAATTAATGTAGTCAGTCAATGAAAAGCTCAGGATCTGCTTGCTTCTTTTGCTTTTCAAAATTGAAACATGCAGAAAATTATCGGTGCGGCATTGTAAAAATAAGAATCAATGCACAATTAAAAGTGCTATACTAAAGAAAGAAAAAGTAGGAAAAAAAAGGAAAAAGTAGGAAAATAAGGAGAGAGATCTGAAAAGTAGGAAAAAAATAGGAACTCTTCGGGGTCTGGAAATGTCTTCTCAATCGCCAGATTTAAACTTAATGGAACATATTTAAGTCGTAGGTGTAGGAACACTTTTGGGAGCCACTGTATAAGCAAAAGCAGGCCTCGGATTTTTCCGTGACAATCAGGTGACATCAAGTACAATAAAAGTGCATAATAAAATACCATCTGTAGTTCGAGTAAAAATCAAGTGCCTCAGATTTTATTTCTCCCCCTTGTTGCCAAAATATAAAATAAATTAATTTATATTGTACTTCAGAAAAAATAATAAAAAATTCTCTTAAGTAAATAATATTCCTCAGTAGTAAAATTGTCTGCACGTTTCTTCTTTTTTTTTTTTACTCTTCTTTCCTGTTGCCAAAATCAAATCAATTAAAACTTTGTAATAAAAATAAATAGCGAAAAAATATCAACAAAAAAAAAATCAGCTCAAAATATAAGACAGCAATAAATATTGCATATAATGTGTTGTGGGATCTAAGAACTGCTTTTTGCAGAATTAATAATGAGACAAAAAAAAGTTAAGAATGACCTTTATTTCAGACACAGTAAATTAGTTCCCATTAAAGCATACAACATGAAACACAAAACTAAAATGACAATATTAAAAAAACTTGTGTGATGTATATTAAAAAAGGTTAAAAATCATGATGCAAGGAAATCAATAAGAAGAAGTAAAAATATTTAACTTGAGTTACAAGTTAACATATGATTGTTTCAGTTACAAAAGAAAAGAATATATTGAATTATCATATTCATAGTATAGCATACTTTGCATTGTATATTATCATCTCATAACCAATAACTTTAATATTAAAATACAATTAAACAGTAAAAACACTATTTGAAAAGTAATCAAATGCAAGATTTCTTTTATTAAGAAAAAGAAGCTGGGGAGGGGGTGAATTTCAAACTTTAACATTATCACTTATTTTAATAAATTACATATCATTTCATAACAAAAGTTTTAAAAAAATACTTAAATCAAATGCAAAGTAAATATTTCATTCATATTGTGTTAAATGAATGTGATAAACTAATTAGGTCAGTGCATATGACTAAAGAAGAAGATATAAAAACGTACACAAGAAAGAAAAGATTCTTATTTCAAGCATCAAAATTTTCAATTAATATTTATTGTAAAATAATTGATTTTAAAGTTATAAATATGATTTTTTTAAAATAAAACACAATCGAAGCATAACCTGATTTATACTTGAAATAAATAAAACCAGAAGCTTCGTTCTGGTTCAGCTGCACAGTCACAGTAAATGTTTTGAAGGTTAACCCACCGTTATTATTCTGCTACGTTTGAAGTTTTCAAATAAAATCATATAAACGAACAGAAATAAATTAAAATTCTCATGAATATTTAAGTAAACTATAAAATTCTAAAAATACATATTACAAAACTTCTAACTAGAACTTCATGAATAAGTTCATAAACAGAAGAAAAATGATACTGAAAAATGATTAATTAAAAACTAAAAATATCAGAAAAATTAAAAACAAAATTTTGAATCTTGCTCATCAAAAATAAACAATATACAACTCATTCAAATGTTCTGCTTTTCTTTTACAAAATGTTGCCCTTATAGGGCATCAATAGTACAATCAAATTTTGAATGAGTGCAAAAAGAGAGAACATACTGTTGTAGATCGGAAGATTCTGAACAAAGATTTCAAAAGCATTTGGGTCATTTCACATCAAATCACCTAATGCCATGTGCCGTCATGTCTCAGATTTTGTCTATAATTTTTTTACTATTAGATATCTGTAAGAGAAGCTCAAATTAATTTTTTCAGGTTTTGTGAATAAATATTACACTTTGGAGATTTTTTTGCTTTTTGATCACTTTTTGAGGTCCGCTTTTTGGTATGAATTTAGAAAAATCTCACTTTTTTATTTATTATTAGGTATCAATTTCCAGCCAAATACTTTTATCTTTCAGTATAAACAACAGAAAGTATTCTGTGCATTGTGGAGTGTTGCCACTCCTTTTCTAAAGTCAGTTTTTATGATTTTTCAATTGGGAAATTTAAAAAGTCATATCTCCGAAATACTAACTAATATCTGCATTAAGTTTTTTTTAATTATTACCTTGCTATGCTGAAAAAAATTGAAAGGTGTTTTTTTTTTCCTTTGAAATAAAAAAAAATGTTGTTTTTTTTTTTTTTTTTTTTGCAGAGAATTGACTACAAGTAACTTTAAAGCCTTTTTGAGCTTAAAAAAGATCAAAAACATTTCAGAACAATTCATTGTCAAAGAATAAAAATTGATTTGTATCAATCATGCATAGTAAAAAGTTGTTCTCTTTGGAGAAGAATTGTGCAAACATCTCCGTTTCATACTTACAAAAAAAAATAAAAAAAAGAGGGAAAACCTATGATTTTAAATATATCAAATATTAAGAATATTAATAAGAACAATAGTTTTTAAAACATTTTTAATGGTCTTATTTTGCATTTTTTCCATAGATATCTATTAAAAAAATAATGGACAAAATCGGAGACATGACAATATGGCCGACTTTTTAATTTGGGTGATACGACGTGGAATGATCCATTTGCAAACAAAACATTCACACAAAAGGAACCAAGCAAAATAATACACTGATGACAGTTAAAATGATTTCAAAAACTTAACAAAATGTAAAATTTATATTTATAAAACAAAATGGCACTAAATAAGTTGGTGATGGAGAGAAAAATATGATGAATGTTCATGGATCTGTTCTTGTAATGTTAATTTTCGCCTTGGCTTGTAATTCCATGCTAGCAAGTGAGGCAGCACATTCCAAAAGCTCCAACGATGCATCAGATTCTATTGCTGAAATTTTTTTTACACAAATTAGAAAACAGAATCTTAAAACACAATTTTTCTGTTTCTGATAAATTCAAGAATAAATTTAAAAATTTGAAGTAAGGAGAAACTAAACCTAGAAACAGACCAACTTAAAAAAAAAAAAAAGAGTTTGTAGTATCATTCAATGATGTTGGTACAGATTTCTAATTTTAATATTAAAACGACTGCATTTGAGATCACAATTTAGTTTTTCTTTTGCATTGTATGTATTATTATTTTTATTATTATTATTATTATTATTATTTTTTTTTTGAATTTATAGCTAGTTGAAATTTCTATTTGAGAGACGATAATTTTCCAATATTGACTTCAATATTATCTTCAATGATTTTCTCTTGATCAGGATGGGCTTGTAATTGCTTTTTATTAGCCCTTTGGTGTGAAATTTACAATGAACTTAATTAAATTTGATCCTGTTAGTTTATTTTAAACATTTTTCATTTTCTTTTCAAAATTCTTTACAACTACAATTGTGTAAACATCTGAAAATACGTTTGAGTTGATTATGCTTTACCTCTACACAAATATTCAAGGCACTATATAATTTCTAAATATTATCTTGGCAAGTATAAAGCTAGATATTGGCGAGAAAGAACAAACCAATACCCGGTGACAACAAATTACCATTTGTTATTCTAACAAGAAAAAAGTTTTTCTCTAAATTCAGTGCAGTTGAGACAAATGTATTTTTTAAATATATATAAATTATTACTTCAATTGACGATTGGAACAAATTATTTATTGAACAATTACATTCGAAATTACAACTGAAATTAACTTTCACGAAAGCAAAAGTGAGGACTCAGGGAAATGGGGGGTGGGGAACATGGTGCACATAAGCTCACGAAAATGCGATTAATCGCAACATCTAGCAAATGAAAATATCATTTTGGAATCTTTTTGCTACTTTAATGATATTCTATTAGTTTGTGCTTTTGAAGCCAAATTTTTGCATCAGTAGATTGATTTTGGTTCTGTATCATGGAAAAAGATTGTACATAAAAATTGCACATTAAATAAGTTAAATAAAAAACTCTCTAATCAACCATTATCTTCAATGATTTTCTCTTGATCAGGATGGGCTTGTAATTGCTTTTTATTAGCCCTTTGGTGTGAAATTTACAATGAACTTAATTAAATTTGATCCTGTTAGTTTATTTTAAACATTTTTCATTTTCTTTTCAAAATTCTTTACAACTACAATTGTGTAAACATCTGAAAATACGTTTGAGTTGATTATGCTTTACCTCTACACAAATATTCAAGGCACTATATAATTTCTAAATATTATCTTGGCAAGTATAAAGCTAGATATTGGCGAGAAAGAACAAACCAATACCCGGTGACAACAAATTACCATTTGTTATTCTAACAAGAAAAAAGTTTTTCTCTAAATTCAGTGCAGTTGAGACAAATGTATTTTTTAAATATATATAAATTATTACTTCAATTGACGATTGGAACAAATTATTTATTGAACAATTACATTCGAAATTACAACTGAAATTAACTTTCACGAAAGCAAAAGTGAGGACTCAGGGAAATGGGGGGTGGGGAACATGGTGCACATAAGCTCACGAAAATGCGATTAATCGCAACATCTAGCAAATGAAAATATCATTTTGGAATCTTTTTGCTACTTTAATGATATTCTATTAGTTTGTGCTTTTGAAGCCAAATTTTTGCATCAGTAGATTGATTTTGGTTCTGTATCATGGAAAAAGATTGTACATAAAAATTGCACATTAAATAAGTTAAATAAAAAACTCTCTAATCAGAAATATTGATTCTTTTCAGCTAATACCGGTATTTTACCTCAACAAATACTGGTATTTCAAAATTGCTTGAAATACCGGTATCCGGTATACCGGTATTGAAATCACTAAATGTAATGGAGATTAAATTTAGGCTGAAAGATTATTTCGTTGAAATGGAAAATTTGTCTGTATTCCTCAACAGCAGCAAGACAAGTACCAGGATTTATTTTTTGGTTCCCCTTTTTGTAACAAAGCAAAATATTTTTGTGAATTTTCTTTATTTTTGTTTCTGGTGGTATAATAGCAATAAGACAATTTTAGAAAAGGATTAGCTGTTTAATTGGTTGATGTACCAAAAATTTATTTTGTTAAAATAGCATTGTTCATGTTTTTATTTGGTGATGTAGCTTGAGCTTTGTATCTAATACAAAAAAAAAAAAAATATTACACCAAAAGCTTGGTATTTCTGCTCAATTTGTTCTGCGTTGCATACAAACAAATAATGCTAACTAAAAGCAGATGCTAAAAATTGCTAAACAATTACAGAAAAGGGTAAATTTTTGTACAAACAGAAAAAGTAGTTGTTCCCTACTACAAATGCAATGTGATTATTATTTTTGGAATTGGCATAAAAATGTACAAGTGTTACTGCAAATTTGATAAAAGAAATCCAAGTTAGTGGGAATAATCTTTGAAAAATTCTGCATGATTTGTTACGGAATAACCTTAGTGCAATTTAAAATAAAATGAATAGTGTTACTGCAGGAAAATTGATCTAAAAAAACGTCTTCTTGCAATCTAAAAAAAAGCGAAACAAAAGACAAAACAGCCCCATAAAAATCCACCCTGGTTAGATTCTAAAATAAACAGACTTTTTTAAAATTATGGTGTTATACCTTTATCTTTTACTATTAAAAAATAATTTAGGTTTAACAGCATTTTCATGCAAAAACAATTATGAAAACTTGCCTTATAACTTGCAATAATAACAAAAAATATATAAAACCACAATGAAATGCTCTTGAGAATTTTGGTCATCAAAAATATTTTCTCTGGAAAATTTTGAGCCAAAAAAAAAAAATTAAACAATCTAATTCATTTTCTTTTGAAATTACAGGTAAAAATGCAGTTGCATGGTGGTTTCTTTCTTTAAAGTCTATTTGATATCACAACTTTGTAATTATTATTTAAACTATATAATCAAACAGTTCTTGCTCTTCATATTAAACATATTAATTATCAAAATTACAGGGTGGCGACAGGAACTGTGAAAAAAAGTTCCCTGACTTTTCCCTGATTTAGTTCATCAAATTTCCCTGATTTACGTTACCAGTGATAATGGTTTTCTTTCTTTGCTCTACTTGAAATCCATTGTATGTTTGTATAAAAAGCAGTATTTTAAACGTTTTAAGCTGTGTAAAGTTGTTGAACTAAAGAAAAATTTTAAAAAGATGCTAATTTTTTAATAAAATGGTTAAAGAAAAACATATCAAGTCAATATTTTTTTTTTTGGGGGGGGGGGACTTACAAAACAGTATATTTAATTTTTCTACATGGAAAGATTACAGAAAATTAAAAAAAAAATACTTTACTTCAAGAAACCACTTAGCACAAGATTTTAAAGAAACTATTAAAATTACTCTTAAAAACATATGTGTATTTATGATAGAACTAAAAAGTAATTGAAATTATTTTGAAATAAGTTTTCAAACAGTATAATAATTGTTGCAAGAATAACAAGTAATAGTGAAAGAATCGAAGTAATGTAGTTTTTCTTATATAACTAATTGACAATATTTATGCAAAACAGATGAAACCATTTGACATTTATTCATAGGGAGCTTTTCTCTAATCAAGAACATAGGTTTTAATGAATGAATACAGCATTTTAATTTAACAATAAAAAAAATAAAGATATTTACTTAAGTACACAAGTTAACTCTATTTCAAATGATTTCAGTATGTAACGAAAAAAAATCTTAGATTGCTTTTGTAAGAAACAACTTTGAAATGCAAGAAAAAAAAGAAAAGAAAAACAATTAGTTAATTTTAAAATACATAAAAGAAGAATACAATTTGGTTATAAAATTAAAGAATCACTTAAGTCTGAAGAAAAGAAAACCTTTATAATCTGCGGTGACAACAAATAGTAAAACGGCAAAAAACAAAGTTTTTTTTAATTGAAAGTTCAATTTTAGCAATTAAATTTAAAACCCAAAGAAGTAATAACTTTTAAGTTTTTATTGTATTAATTTAAAAACCAAAGATTTCTTCTTGAAATCGTAATTACAGAACTTAATTACTTTGAGACGATAGAATAAAGGCAAAGGAGCTGAGGCATTAATGAAGGCTTCCTCTTTGCCTGTATGGTTGTTTATTTTATGTAGCATTGAAAGCGTAAAAGGAAATTTCAAGCTAGGTAAAATAAATAACTTAACAGACACAGAAGCAATCTTAGGAAGTTCATCCTGTGGTTAATAAGTAAGATTCAATACTGATTCAGATGTTGAGGAAAAAAGATGCACAAATATGCGGCAGTGTATAATCGCCCCTCATTAATTTTACTTTTTTTTTGAACAGATAATTGGCGGAAAATGCGTTGGGAATTTTAATTTTGTAAAGCAAAAAAAAAAAAAAAAAATTTTTTTTCATAAAATCAATTTTTCCTGATTTTTTCAAAATTCCCTGATATTTCCCTGACTTTTCCCTGATTAATAAAGTTCCCTGACTTTTCCCTGATCTCCCTGATTTCCCTGATCTGTCGCCATCCTGAATTATCAACTAAAATTTTAAACATACTTGATTCGATTCATATTGATATTAAAGACTTACATGAGTCTGCATGAAAGAGGGCATCATTTTGATACGCACCAGAAACAGGTGGAAAGAATGGTAGAACTGGTGCGGGGTAAGAAGTAGAATTATAATTTTCATTTCTTGCATCAAAAGGTACTACTTCATTCTGAGGAACAACGTTGGATAGAGGATTCATGTCTGTTCAAAAACCATAAAATAGAAAATTAAAGGCTGAGAAAAATATACATGACAATTATTAGGAAATCAAGTTGTTACATGAAATTTTAGCACAAATAGTACTGCAGTAAAACCTTTCCTAATGGACACCCTCAAATGTGGACACCCCTTTTATGAAAATAATTTTTAATGTGGGTCAATCCATGTCAAATCATCCAGGCCATACCACCTGCCATCTTTGATTCTGTTTAGATTTGGTGTACTTGTAAGCTTTTTGATGATGTATATGATATTACAACCTATATTGGGAAAATAGGAAACTAAAAATTGTGTTTTTAACGACTGCCTGTGAATGTCCTACTAAGATTTTTTTGCCAGCTGGTTAAAATTGAAAGGGGCTATTGTGAGTAAATTTCTGTCAAAGTTACTCCGTTTTAGAGTCACATTATAAGTAAACCCTTGCAGGAAAAATCTAAGAGAGTTAAAAAACTTAAACCTAGTTTAAACTCAAGCTTACATCATACTGAACAAAACAAAAATTTAAAGGTCTGTGACAATTTGTTGTATAGAGTTACAGCCAGTTTAAATTCAAGCTTACATCATACTGAACAAAACAAAAATTTTAAGGTCTATGACAATTTGTTGTATAGAGTTACAGCCATTTGTACCTGGCAGAAAAATCATCTTGGCATATATTTAAAGGATCGTAACTTTTCAACCCCTTTATCAATCTGAATATAATTTATATTTCCATAATCAGCATGAAAAAGTCTACAATTACATCAAATTTGAATAAAATTGGAGATAGTGGATGTCATTTTTGGAAAATCCTGGATGATATGACAAGGAATGACCCTGCCCTGACACTAAAGCATTAATTAGAAATCTCTCTTTTAAGGACACTATTTTGGGGGTCATTTACATTGATATATTCTCCATTGAGAATGAATTATTTCTGGACTAAAAATTTAAATTTCAAGAATGGAAAAACTTAACATTGGAAAGTTAGTTACATTTATAAAGCTGATGAAATTTACTAGTTGTATAGAGCTCTGCACAAAAAATTTAGTCTTATTGAGCAAAATGTTGCTCTGGTGAGAAATTTTACAAAAACGCTTAACAATTTTATTTAGAGCAAGAATGAACGGCACAAAATTGAAACCTGTTGCTATCTGAAAAGCAATCAAGACACAGTGCTTCCAAGGTCTGGAAATAAAGCCTTTACCAGCTGACTGACAATCAATTTAAAGAGGCAGAAAGCAAACATTGAACCAGTATTACGTCAGTTTGTCTTGTAACTTTGCTAGAGAAAAGAAGCATATTGTTTTCTTCATGGTCAATGCAACTTCCCATTTAAAAGAAATTCATTTAAAAAATATGGAGACCATCTAATTGTTAGTAAACATAACGTCAAAATGTAAACCTATCGATGCTGTAATTAAGCCTTCAATGTTCATTAGACACTAGACAACTAGATTTAAAGCCTTTGATTAACAAGACAAAAAACGCGAAAACAAGAAACTGCTGATGTTTTGGATGCAATCAGCTCCAGGTAAAATACGCTTGAAGGGGAATTTACACTGAAACAATAGCAAGTTACTTTCATTGCGATAGGCTCAGAAAATGATATATGAGAGTGCAATTTTGTGACGATGAATTTGAAAGTTTCCAATCAATCGTTAGTTCATCAAGCTGCTTTCAGAAAAGCAAATATCATACATAAACAATCATTGACCTGCCATCTACCGCAATAGTAACAATAGCGAAATGTTGGAATTATGACATGGAAAAATTAATTTTGAGATCAGCTCTATCTTAATCAAAAGCACAGAACGATTGTTTGTCAACGGTCACATGGTGGCTTGTAAAAAATTGGGACTCAGTACAAAAAATCGACATCATTTGGAACCTTTCTTTTCCTAAAAAGTCAGAATTAAAAATCATAAACATTTATAAATGAAATTTTACAATTTTCATCCAGAGTTATTTTCGACTTTCTATGACCAATTTTCTAACTATTAATTCAAGCAATAAAATTCACATACTTCTATCCAATTCTTTTGAAAATAATTTCATAATTAAGGAATGGTTAAACAAAAAATGGAAAATATTTTGATTTGAAACTTACATTTGGATGAACAAATGGTTCTCAATGCATACTCTGCCGCTTGTTTTTTAGCTTCAAAAGCTGAATGAACAATGCCAGAAGAAGCAACAAATTTAACAGGATGGGGCAAATGTGGAATGAAAAGCTAAATTATTACAGAAAAAAAGACATTTTAACGTGGCATAACAAAAGCACATAAAGCAAATTAAAAATTTTATAAAAACAGTAAAACCTGTCTACAGTGATACTGTTGGGACCTAAAACCATATTATAATATCGTTATAGACTGTTTGATTATTCATGCTGATATTTTGCTGGGGTCAAAAAAAAAAAATATTGTTATAGACAGGTTATCGTTATAGACAGTATCATTATACACAGGTTTCACTGTATTTTAAAAATAAATTTAAAATTCCTTTTGAAAATAGATTGATCAAATTCGTGTTACATTTAGCTTCTTGAGAGTTTTGAAGAACAACAGTCAAATGTTTTGTTAACTTTTACTCCTAAAATAATTTTTATGGCTATCACTTTACTTGCGCTTACACTTTAGCTGAAAATGCATATTTTTTTAAAAAAAAGGTCATACATAAGCAACTACATGTATAAAAAAGGTACACATAGTTACAATTACAAAATTATATTTAAAACAGCCATTATCACAAAAATAAAGGACTAAATTAACTATTAAATGTAACTTTACAACATTAGATATCTAGAATACAACTTAACTATTTTTTCATGTAGCAGGATTCAAAAAATGCACAATCATCTGCAATTCCGCAAACTACCAGTTTATTATTGACTAACATTTTAGGTATATATATATATATTTTTTTAATGATGAAAACTCGATTTTTAGTGCAAAACACAGTGCCAAATGGGGGGAAAACTTTTTGACAATAAAAGTAACGGAATGCAAAATTTTTGTGGAATTTTAGACTTTTTGATGTAAAAAAAAAATTATATGAATATTCTGAAAAAAAAAGAGCAGAGATTTTCAGAATTACAAAATATATAATAAAGTTTAGTACTGTCATAAGTATTTAAGTTTCATACCTTACAAGAAAATATAGAAGCATTGGCACCAAATGCATGCTGCTGAATTTGATAGTCTGGTTCTCCCCATTTGTTTTCTCGGCAAATATATGCTAATTGCTACAAGAAAATCGAATTAATCACAAAAAATATAACTAAACATAATTATTTAAAATATTATTTATAAATTAGTTTTTGACAGACGTTATTTCAGCATTTAAGGTCTTTCAATTTTAGATATTTTAGTTTGTTCATTAATTAAGATAATGTAAGTTCATTTTCAGTGATTTTAAAATTCTTGTTTTATCAAATATCATTGTGTTCCAGGTTATGTTACAACACTGCTTGATCAATTTCTCATGCCATCTTATACATTTATACAATGTTTGAAAATGCAAGATAAAAAAAATAGAAAATAATTTAATCATCTGCCAAAAAAAAAAAAAAAATAGCAATGAACAAACCTGCATGGGTAGAAATGAACCTTGAAGACCCAACTTTTGGAAATCAGACATAAAATTTTCATTACATGTTTTCAAATGCCTGAAATAATAACAATAACATATATATATGTAAAATTAATGACTACATAAACACAGAATTTAACTTCATGAAATTAAATAAATGCAGTAAAAACTAACTCCTTTTACACATAAATCTTCTTTTTTCATAAAGTCATGGTACATTTGTAATGGTTGAATGAACAGGATGAACTAGGAATGTTGGCCAAACTTAGGCCCTTCTACTTGTAACCTTAAAATATTTTTTTTTTTTTTTTTTCACAAGCAATTCATAGTTTGAGCCAAATGACTGAACAGAAATGTAGTCATGAAACAGAGTCAGGTAGAAAAACAATATTTCATTTCACACACCAATAAAAGTTTATAGTTGTTCATAGAAAACTGAAGCTATATTGAAGAAATTTTGTCTTGACATTAAACGTAAAAACTTAAGTCAAAATTAAACTATCAATGAACTTTAATACACTGTACTATTATAACTGAAGTTGCAATCATTTATATTTAGAGCATGAGTTCTTTGCAAATACATATATGCATATGCAATTCCATATTTTTGTTTAGTTTGACAATAATACACATGAATGTATAAAAAAGGCAAAATTACAAAATAACTGCATATTACTGCATTTCTCAATCACTTTTACTCTTTTTCTTAAAAAAAAAAAAAAAAAAATGAGGAATTTAAAAAAACTACTTTGTTCTTCATTAAAAATTAAAGTAAGGCAACCTGTGGGCTTGGGTCACCCTATTTTCTGTGCATACTATTTTTGGGAATATTAGAAAAAAAATATTTTGGCATATTTTGGGCATATTAGAAAAAATTAAAACTTATCCATAAAGTATAAAAAAATGCAAGAATTGAAAGCTTATTTGTGTTTTTATTTAGACATGAAATCTTTTATTTGCGTGAAAAACATATTTTAAGCGCATATTGTGACCATTTCATTGTTCTTACAATCCATGTAACCCCTGGGCTCTACATATAATGATCTTCATCAAAAGAAAAACGATATGAAGTATAAAACATAGATGATACCTTTGATAGTAATTTTCAATCTTTTCAACTTTTGACAGATACTTAAATGCAACCTGAGGTTTCAGTGTTGAGACATCCAAAACACAGCCTTTCACTAAAATCCCTGTATCAAAAAAAAAAAGAGAAAAATTCAATTTAAAAATGGAATATCTTTACTAATAACAAAGTTGAAAATCTCTCTGTCTGTCTGTCAGGATCTCGTGATGCCCATAGTACTTAGACCGTACGGCGGATTTTCATGAAATTTGGCATAGAATTAGTTTTTAGCATAAGGGTGTGCACCTAAAAGCGTTTTTTTTTTCAAATTCAATTTTGTTCTTTTTTATTCCAATTTTAAGAAAATTTTACCGAGCAAATTATGACAACGTGAAGAAGTAAATTACCAAATTATCATAACGTGGAACCATAACAGGGACAAGCAAACATAGCAAATTGGTGAGAAATTCATCATCCTTTATTTGTAAATATACAGGCGAACCAAATGACCTTTCAATTTTCAACTATGGGCAAAGACGTGCAGGTACCACTAGTTAATAACAAATGTCAAATAAATTATTAACTTCATGATGATCAAATAAATTATTAACTTCATGATGAAAAATATAAAACTTTCATGCTTTGTCTTACCAGTTTAAAAAAGTTCAAAAGCACATTAAAACTCAAAATTACAATAGTTTACAGAATTCCTTTACTTTTGGATTCTATATACTATAGCCATCCCACAAGTATCTTCAATCAACTTTGGAGATGAGCGTGACTATTTTACTGTCTTGAATTCTTCATGGAGCAAAATAACTCTTGGTAAAAAAAAATGATGATTCTTATGTGTTGGTTTCAATCAACTAGGTCCAACTGAATCAAAGCCATTGGTTCCAAACCTGTCACATAGATGCAACTTTATAAGGATTTTTAAGAGGGATTTGGAAAGTGAGAAATATCCAAGATTAAAATTTACCTACTACAGAGGATAAAATAAAAGGGTTCAAAATAATAGTGAACATGCAATTGTTGATTTTGTTGATATTCAAGAGGTGCAAACACATGGTAAATGAAAATGTGTGTCTTACAGAAGCAGATTACATAGCATGCAAAGCAAAGAGGGTCGGCAACAAGCATAAAAACTATAGTTAAAGCAAACATAACCAGGCTGCATTGTAATGATGTCATTAGGATCTGTGTAGCCTTCACAATGCTGCCAAGTTAGGTTTGCCCCAATTATTGGCTTACTATATTGTTGAATTTTAATTTTTTAAAGCTCAACCTGATTCTCCTAGCATTGAAAACGATGAATTAAAACTACATAGAATCCTTACCCTGTTATTCAAATCTGAAATATACTCAACAAGATATGCTGAGTGACTCAGTTATATATATATAACTGGATCCGCTCTTGAATAATGACTTATAAGGCAAGGCTAATAAACTTAATCTCTATCAAAAAAACTCACTGCTATTGATTGCAATACCGAATACCAGGATTTCAAGCTATTTTGCCATTTTGTAATACCGGTACTTTCTGCAGTAAAATACTGCAGACCTGCCAAACTTATGAATTGAAAATACATAAGATTGGGTCATAATTTCAGGGGAGAAAACGGGAGATTATTTCAACCATGTTATTTGAGGGGAAAATATGGTTTCATCAAGTGTTTTTAGTTCAAAATGTACTAATTTAACGAATAAATTTAATAATATCCCCAAATTCTAAAAGATTGCTTGTCAAATAGCATGCAAATCAAACATTAATTTTCTCATCAATAAAACATTAAGTTGGAAAAATATGTGACACAAGTTGTAAAATAAAGTATATATAGTGAAAAAGAAATAACCAAAGAATTGCCTAGGGCTGTACATTTGAAGCAGAACAATAAGCTTCTATTTCAAATGCAATACTTCAGACTGGGGGGGGGGGGGTCTGAAAGCAAGAGGGGCCAAAAAATATCTTTTAGTTTCAGCTTATTTTTTTTTCTTTCTTCCTTGGTGCAATGCAGTTCAAAGTTTTTGGGTAAAGTTATTCATTTTCTTTTCTTTTTTTTTTTTTTTTTGGCAGGGGGGGAAGGGTGATGCAGCTGCGAGTGTGTCCCTGCTTAAATCAGGATCTGTGTACGACTGATAAAAGAACTTTGTTTAAAGTACTCGTCCATTGAAACAACATTACTGTCTCTGATGATGCAGTGAGAAGCAACGGGATATAAGTGTCAAAATTAAAAATTTGGAAATACCCATACAAATGGTAGGTGAACCTCTCCTCTGTTTTGGGGCAAAAGATAGTACTAGTATCTCTGGTAGATACTACAATATAGTTATTTAGAAAAATTTTCAATGATAGCCTCCTAAGACTGGAACTTTAAACATGTTTTATTGAAAACTTGAAAATGGCCACTTACATCCCTTTGCACTGCCTCAGGCGTTAATTTTTTCTCAATTTTAGGATCTGTTCTAAATGCCATCTAAGGACTACTTTTTTCATGGATTGATCTAATGAGTTAAAAATATAAAAATTATTGACGTGCAACTAAAATTAAAATAATAACGTAATACGGGCAAGGATTTTATACTATTGAAATAGCATACCTAAGTAAAATTTAATATTCATGGTAGAAATCCAAGACCCTTGTATGTGAAAGTATATAAGAATAGAAAGCCTTCATTAAATTAAGTCTTTTCATGAGACACAGGGAGAATGTACACGGTATTGCGGCAAAGTAACTGAGAGAAACCCTAATAATAGCTTCAAACTATGCAAGAATATTCTCCAAAATAAAATGCTAAATTTCAATTTAAAATTGGAAGAAATTGAAATCTTACCATTTAAGTAATTTAAAGCTAATAGAGTATCTGCATGACAGTAATACTGAACTATAGCATAATCCTTGATTCTTTTAAATTTCAGAATTTTAAGTTTGTTTCTAACAGAAAACAACTGATACAAGTACACTTCATCAACAGCAGCAGGAATATTGCGCACAAGCAAAGCATACATCTGCAAATAGAGAAATAAATAAACTACAAGTTAATACAATTTGAAACCATTTTTTTAATATACAGGGTTAGATATCTTTAAAAAAGCTATTTACACAAGTTCAGAAAATGACACACAATTACTAAGGTATTAAACTCATAGTACAACATCCTAGAAATTTAAAGGTTTCGTTTAATTCTAGGAGCTTAATTTATATTTTAAGTTACATTTTTAACAGCTAAAAAATAATTTCCATTTATATCTGAAAACAGAAATATTTTGCTGCTGTAAAACTTCCTATATTCAATAAAGCCATAGAAAACAGGGCTATTTAAGGGGTGGGTTTTCAAAGTTCTTACTCCCTCCAAAATTTATCACAATTGTTCTGAAAACTTCTTGTCATTATACTTTATTTGCTGAAAAAATGTTACTATTTTTTTTCCAGACATCTAATATCTACAGGGTTCATACTCAATTTCAGAAATAAAATGAAGGAGTTTTGAAGGAGTAAAATGAGATTTTGAAGGAATACTAATGGGCTGTCAGTTAATGATGTTGCACTTTTTTCAACACACTTGACACCCTTCCCCCTTGTCACAAAGTGTCACACTTCACCTAACTCTTTTTCTTGCCACATATCATATTTTATTTATAAACATATTGTTTCAATAACTATGATGTCACCCTCTCTCTTCCCCTTATCACAATTTCATGAACCCGTCTCCCCCTCAAGGCATGACATCACTTGTGAATGACCCTTTTTACATTATCATATCTGCGATTTACTAAACAATTGTTTTTTTAACACACTCGCTTAGTATAGTACATCAACGTATGTATTTATAAATATTTAAATAATTACACAACCTGACTTTTGCTGCTGTGAGTGTGGTGGAGGGAGAAACAATAATCACAAAACTTGAAAAAATAGCCAAGCACCATTTAAGCATGTTTTACTTCACTTGTGAAACGTCTTAGTTAACTAATAATATTTTCACCTTCAACTTTTATGACTTCTATATCAAGTTGTAAATCACATTTTTATGAAACAAAAAGAAATATACGAAATTACATAAAATTCCTCTTATACAATCGCCCTTGTGATGAAGTTAAGTTGTTGATTGAAATATTTTATTAATTGTCATAGAAGATTATGTAGTTTTGAACAAAAAAGAAGGAGTTAAAACCAACGAGTTTGAAGGGCCCTTCAAAAAAATTTCCTAAATGAAGGAGTATTGGAGGAGTTTTGAAGGAGCGTACGAACTCTGTAAAAGGAATGAAGTTACATAGTGTACTAATTTACTACTACTACTAAAACTACACATCAAGTTTTTTTTGTTTCATTCGGGGTGGAGGGAGGGTTGCTCTTGGGGAGGTTTTGTGGTATTTAGAAGGGGCGCCCTTGCTCTTAGGAGTGGTGGAATGACCCCTGATTCAGAGGTTTAAAGCACTGCGATGTTGACAAATTTTCATTTTAAAAGCCAACAAATGAAAATCCCATAGAATAAATCACCAAAAACAAGTAATATTTTAAACTATCTACGGTTTTTGTTTTTGTGACTTAGTGCCTTTTACCTATATCATATACACTGAGAATGAAATTTAATACCAAATTTTTAGATGCCTATCCTAATATTGTCAGGACTTTCATAGAGTAAGACACTGATAGCTTTAAATTTGTTTAGAAATTTCAAAACCCTATAGATTTTCAAAACTTTTAGAATAATTAAAGTAAAAACAAAAATAATTTACAGCCTATTAGCATATTATACATTGGTATTTTATTATGAAAAACAAAGTATTGTTTTGCATAAATACAAACCATATCTGATGAAACTGTAAAAAGTGATGAGTCACTGTTTCCATCCTCCTGAAAAATAAATTTTAAAATTATTAAAAGATAAGATGTTCCAATAAAATGTTAAAATCCATTTTATAATCAAATCAACATCAAATAAGATGAGCTCAGGAAGAGGAACTTTTTTCTCTATTTTCTAAAATGAGTATGCAGCAAGTTGCAATTCATTTTTGAGCAATCACAAATTGCTTATTGTTTTCACTTGACCATTGAATGACGTCCGCTCACTGATTTTATTTTTCTATGCTTATAAGTAATGAAGGCGTCCTAGCACCTGAGAATCAAAAAATTTATAAACAAAAATCAAATTATTTATTAACAAACTTCTCGACTTTGCAAAATTCTTATAATGCAAAAACAGCACCCAGCACACAACATCCAGCCCCTGCCTGGCATTCATTTGAATTTTGACGCCTTGAATTCAAATTATACTTGCGAAATAAGTTATTTGTTAGTGGAACAAGAAACCCAAAGAGTAGGATTCATCGCAATTCATGATTGCAAAAACCATAATTTGACTTCCAAGAGCTAGAAATCCAAATCAGTATTGAAATTAACCATCACTTACTTTCAAACTGTCTTCTTTTCAACAATAATGAATAAGTCATGAAAAGTAAAAAGCCATTTCGAAAAGTATGGTAAAAAAAGCTCTGACCGGTGCGCAGCTTTTTTGTATGAATATACTGACCAGGAAACATCACGATCAAGGAAATTCAAAAAAATTCCAAATTGGTGGCATTCGAAAGAGCATTGGAAAACATGTTTATGGCACTGAAACTACGTGCCCTCGTGACCACGTTATCAAAATATGATGTCTTAAAAATTGCCGAAATTTTTAGTAAAGTCGCCAAATTTAGCGAGTTTTGTTCAGAAATGGAAGGTACGGCGCGAATTCAACATCTGCATCTGACAAGACATTTCACTTCCATATTTGGTCACCACCAAAGCGCGTGAGAAATATCGCATTAATTCTTTACTCGGGGTGACTACCATGGCGCGGGGTGTCGTGGCACAGACTGCGGCATTGAAATTTTTAGGGGCTTGTGTTCCGGGATATTAACGTGCAACTGTATAGGGGAAAACGCCACAGCCCGAAATATTTGTTTTATTTTATTGTAAAAACAATGGAATTTTTTGTTATTCTTAAAACTGTCTGTTAAAAAACTGATGTTTAAAGCTTTTATGCTTCTGCGGGTGAAATATTTCCACTGAGTTTATTCGATGATGAAACTGTTTTGAAAAAAATATGATAACCGTAGAGAAACGGTAAACACACTTTAAAGTCTTTTTTTTTTTGAAAAGTCGTAAATCTGAAGTTTTCAACAGTATCTAAATACGAAGAAAACGACATTTTTAAAGATTTCAAACCATGTTCTCAAATTAAAAAAAAAAAAACGATTTCTGTCAGTTATTTCCAGTGTGTTTTTCGTTATGTGTATCGTTTTCAAGTTATGTGTAAACCCTCTAACAAGTCAAATAAAAAAAAAAAAACTGTATTAATTTTTATTTTGCTCGTATTTGAATTCCCTTTTAACGTGAAACATAATTGGTAAAAGCGACTTCAGTATTTTTAAAAATGACTAAATAACATGCAATATGATGTGCATTTACGTTATAGCGACTTTCAGTTGCAGTGACAGACTTTTTCGAACTACAGGGGTTGTTGTAATGAACGTCGACTATAAAATTTTTGATAAGAATCTGTTATGAAGTAATTTCCGACATCGTTAGTTTTGCTGTGCAAATTTTTGACATTTACTATCCGTTGTTTTCTTTTTTTTAATTATTATTTTTTTCGATTTTAAATTAAACATTTTCGCTAGCAGTGGTCAGACAATAAAACTTCATGAATGATAATAACTTTTGAAAAAATAAATAAGAGCTGGGATACTACAATCCATGATCATGTTCTTTCAACATCAAAAACTATCCGTTTTATTTTCAATATATAAGCTTTAATAAGCATGTTTTTTTTTACTTATTCATATTAATTCTCGTACATAATTATTAATTACTTAAAACACATTCCATTACAAGAGTACAAACTTAAATTAGTTAAGTAAAACACACTTGAAATGCACTTAAATTCTGAAATGCATTATTATCACGATTACAAAGTTAAATCCTACGTTCAATTTCGTTATAAAGTTGTAGCTCCTCTGGATAAAGCTCTCTAGTTTCCATTTTACAGGCTTCATAGTTACTTTTTAATTTTACCCACACAAGTAAAGGGTTAATTCGAAACATTGTTTACGCGCTTTGCAGAAGACCAGAAAAGGAAATGAGAGTCTTGCTAGACGCAGGCGATGAAATCACGTGGTATTTTCCATTTCTTGCCAAGTCTTTAAATTTGGCGAATTTTCGTAAGGTTTCGAAAGACTTTGACCCCCCATATCTCAAAAACAAAAGGACGAGGGCACACAATATTTGGGTCAAATTTTTTTCTAAAGATACTCTTTTGAATGCGACCATTTTTAACTTTTTTCATGATTACTGAACTCGTGATGTTTCCTGGTGAGGATAACAAAGATTATTAAAGCTTTCAAATGACTATGGTAGATGCAGCTGGGTGTCTAACAACAGGAAAAGTCTTCTACATATCAGTTAGATGATGACTGCATTGACGGAAACATATTCCGCCAATGAATCAAAAAGCGTGATAAGGTTTTTGCTCTGAGAGGCATTGGACCACACTCCTTACAATCCTGACCTCACACCAAGTGATTTTCATTTCTGTGCAACTTAAAAAAAAACACTTAGGAGGTCACTGGAACATTTGAAATCAAAAACTCAAAATGATTTTAATGTACTTAGCAGTAAGTTACTGACCAAAGCCAGGTCTAAGGCAGAACTGCTTGCCATATACCAAACAGCCAGGTTATCACAGAAGTCAATGGTTCTGCTTTCAACATAAAAATTAATGATAATTTCACAGAATATTCCTCAAATGTTACTTTGTTATGCAGTGATTTCAGAACTAAATATCTTTCTTGGTGTGGTCAAATTGAACATCAAAATTAAGCTTTCTCAAGTATTGAATTCCCACTATGTACCCTTTGAAAAACTAATGGTATGTGTTTATGTGATAAGAACTTTCAGACATTAAATTTGATTTCACAGCAT
The DNA here is from genome assembly GCF_026930045.1 of Uloborus diversus. Lineage (NCBI taxonomy): Eukaryota > Metazoa > Arthropoda > Arachnida > Araneae > Uloboridae > Uloborus > Uloborus diversus. The sequence continues at coordinate 46,005 of NW_026559028.1, forward strand.
ACGAAAGAGCCCTCAAAACATTCAAACTATGGAGGCAAAGATTTCATCTCAGGCTAGAATAACAAAAAATTTAAATGCAATAAAATGGTTTTTTAAATTTAGTATTTTTTTTAATGAATACTATTAATCAATTTTTTTAGGTTTCTAAATAATAATCAGATGTTAGTGTTTCTTACTGTGGTTTGTAAATTATTTCCTTTTTCAAATTTCATATGGGTTATATTTCTCTATTTATGTTTAAACTGCGGTATGTAGGAATGTATATAAAAATGAATGTAAGAATGCAGTGCGTGTATCAATGCAAATTGTACACATAAAAAATTGACTGATTAAATTGCAATTCTAAAAACACAAACTAATTTCGCCCTTAACTTCACCTTTAAGGGCAGGGCAGCTCTCCCGAAAAACTATTTCGACTTGTCGAAGTCCTAAAAAGCAAAGTTTTAAGGAGATATTCAGTAGTAGTCTAACTTTAACTTCTTAGAAATTATAGTTTTTTCATTTTTAGATTTCATATGGGAGCAATCGGGCCCTTGTCCAAAATTTTTTCTTAATCTAAGTCTTAAAAACGCAACTGTGGGTCATATTTTTAATATTAGGGGTTCGGCTATTTTTCAAAATTAAAGCTCCAGAAAAGCAATCTTGTACGATTTTTGATGTTATTAGTAAACAATTGGGTTTAATAACTGCCCTCTGGAAAAGTTTCGACATTGAAGCCCTAAAAACGAGATTTGAGCCGCTCTTTCATGGCTTAGGTGGGAGGGGGAAGGAGCTTGCGAAGTGTAGCATTTAAGACATTTTTATTTTTAGACCGACTAGGAAAAAGAAAAAAAAATGGGGTGAAGGATGAAAGAAATAGGAGATGTTGGGAGTAAGTACTTGATAAATAGCCTGCTTTTGAAATTTTTTATTTTAAGGTTATTTTCAAAAGCAATTCAGATTCTTTCCCAACATTAGTCAATCTTTGGAAAAGAAGAGTTTGAAAATCCTCCCCTGAAAGGTAAAATGCAATTTCAGATTATCTTTAGAGAATGGCGACGTTTGGAGATAAGGAGGGGTTAAGGATCTCCTTCCGAAATTTTGCAAAGTTGAAATTTTAAAGGTACAAATTCAGACCATTTTTGGTAGAATTAATGAAAAGGATGGTGTTTCAAGGATTCTCCTCCAGAAATGTGTTGAAATTGATGTCCGAAAACACCTATATAAATGCGTTTTAAGGACATTAATTTTCCAATATTACTCCAACCGAACAACAAAAAACTTATTTCAAATTTCTTGCAGGGATGAGAGTTAAAAAGAAAAATATTTTGAAGAACATTCTTTTCAGATCGACTGAAAAAAAGGGAGAGGGGGGGGGGATTCTGAAAGCAAGAGTGGGAAACTTAATTTACTAAGCAATAACCTGCATCTGTTTTTAAAAAAAAATTTAATTTTTTTTTCTTGAAAAAGTTGAAATTTTTTCCCAACATTAATTGCTTTTCATTTAAAAAAAAAAAACTTCACTTTCCCAAGACATGCTCTTTTCTTGAGTAAGAGGTAAGGATCCCCTGACCCCTTTTGAACACCATTGCCTGGGTGCTCTCTAACGTAAGGTTCCTTAACTTTAACGATTTGCGGCACCCCTTTGAAGAATTAGCATTTTCTCACGGCATCTTAGTCTAGTTTTATATTCATAAATACATATTATTCATACCATGGACACTTCGGGACACCCCTCACCACTTCTTATGGCACCCAGTTCAGAAATCCCTGATCTAAAGTATTATAATTATTGTTATTCCTAACATTATTTATTTATTCTCTCTCTCTCTCTTTTTTTTCCCCTTTTTTTGGTAACTAAAAGTTCGCAAATTATTTATGGGCAAACTAAAAAACCAAACAATAACTACTTTTTTAAAAAATTTCAGAATTTGGAGGGGGTCTAGGTCCCCTAAGCACCTTTCTTATAATCCTTATATACGCCCTTGCATCATTGAAAAACCATTAGATTGACAAACAAATTCAAGTTTTATTTATTTTTTTTATTACTTTGTTATTGTAGTATCTATTTATTTATTTTCTGTTTTTGTATTATCTATTTATTTTTTATTATTTTGTTTTTGTATTTTCTATATATGTTTTTCTTTTTTATATTTGTTATTTATTTAAACATTAGTTTTTAGTTTTTAGCATTTGTACAAAAAGGTAGCTGGCATTCATATTTTCTATGACTTTCCCCAAGATCAATTAAACCTGCAATGGGAGATATTTCAATAATTGGGAATCTGGCGTGGTCGTCTCATTTTTGGCGTAAATAATTTTATTTTGGTAACCCTGCTGATTTATAGTAAACCTATGTGAATAGATGATGTTTCCAATCTCTTTGTTTTGAATTGCAAAGAAAAATACCTCTCGCACAGGCACTGGAGCCAAAAATTGAAGCCAATGAGAAAGATCGCCAGTTTCCCAATTATCGAAATATCCCCCTGCTGTGTACTGATTTCTTCAGAAAACATTTATGATTGACAAACAAAAGAGAATATTTTTAATAAAAATGGCAATAAAGAAATACCTAAAAAGCTAGAAACAAAACATCAATAAAATGAATGACATCTTACCACGCGCGTACTCTATGTTTGTCGGTTGGTTTCATATGGCCTCACGCCTGCCCAGATTAAAATAATGCACCGCAAAACGCGTGTCAGGTCCAAATTCTATTTTCGAACTACTCCTACATCGCTTCGGAAATTAAACGCTAGTGTGCAATCACTTTCCATGATTTTGAAGTAAAAACATTAATAATTGACATTAACTTGTTTTTTGACAAGAATTAAGGCTTTTAGGGACGACGTCCATTATACTTTTTTCCGAGCTTACAGGTAATGGTGCAAACATCCTAAAACTAGCAAGCTCGAAATATAGAAAGATCCAAACTTATGTTTTTTCATGGCAAAAAAAAACGTTCATGATGGTTCACCCTGGAGTGCGGATCGGGTCGAATCGGATTGGGGTAGAGTGTAACCTTCGAATCTCGCCAATGTTCCCCTCGTTAGGCTTAGGAACTGGTCTTAGCATTGGAGTCTACGAGGACGCTCGCAAGCTTTAAAAAATATTTAAAAATAACCCATTTGCTTTTTGTTATCAAATGACCGGTTTTTAGCCACATCACGTTGTCGGTCGGCTGAATATATACATCATTAAACAGAACAATTCTTTACTTTTATTTAGTATTAGAATAAAAATTTGGCTACTTTTCGGCAACCATTATTGCCAAGACTCGGGTTGACGTGAGATGACGTAGAAGGAGAGGGAGGGAACTTCCATCTCTCGGAGCGCTCGCAGATATGTTTTTCTTTCCCTTCGTTTTTTGTTTGTTTCGCTTAATAAGAGTAAGAATAAACAGATAATTTGTTCATGAAAATTTTAATTGTATAATTAAAAATGTTAGTATTTTTCATCGAGAACGTAGGATTATTTAATACAGTACTTCTTAAACAAATGCAGATTTATTTCAATTTATTAACCATTTACCTACTGTAAAAGCACTTAAACGAGTCGTAATTTTTGCGAAAATGAACGTATCGGTGACTTTGCGAGATAAAAAATTTAGTGAAATGTATGTGAATAGAATAGAAAGTTTAAATATTTCGGCTTAAATTTTCGCGATAATAATGAGCTCGCGAAAATTAAAGTAAAACGAAAACAAGTCTTTTTACATTCACAGTATTGTTTTTGTATGTTTCTCTCTTTATCTCTTTTCTACAAGGAAATTTTAGGTTTTCTTTCTCAAGTATTCAGCAGATATTTTTTTGTAAGTATTGTGTTGTCTTCCTAAAATTTATTCAAAAAAAAAAAAAAAAAAAAAAAACCAACATTATCAGAAACATAAAAAAAAAAAAGGTTTTTAGCTAAAACTATGAGGTATAATAATTTTTGAATCACAGATTTTTTTTTTTCCCCCGATCGTCAGGAAAGAATTTATTGAAGAAAAAAACTTATCAATTTTCCTTTTACACAATTTCGTGTTTTTTTTACAGATTTGTGACATATCGTATTATATTTTCATCTTTTTGAGAACAATTTCTTTTGCAATGTAAAGAAATAGTTGGAAAAAATTAAAAGAAATTATGTTTAAACTCCCAACATTATTATTAATTATTTTAAAATCATAAACACTTAGAAAGTTTAACAACAAAGTTATCTAAGAATAACAAAAATCAAAAATTTTTTATTCTTATAAAAGATTAGCACTTTCTTCTTCATTTTCTTCAGTTTTATTCTATACAGATTTGGCATTTAAAAGCTGTGGAAACTAAACTTTTTAAAACTAACAGGAATTCAGAAATTAAAAAGTACTTTTAAAAAGCAGTCGTATAGCATAAAGTCATAATGTGACGGTACTTCCCAATATGGAGTATCTACGTATTTTTCTTAGATTCATTTACATCTACAAAGAATGTCGGAACTATATAGGCTTTAAGCTACCAGCCTATGGGGAGGGGGGGGGCTCCATTAAGCCCCTACAGATTTTGTTGCAGGGGGACCTAAAATGTACGGATACGAGCCTGGAACCATAGCTGTGCATATCAGTTGATGCTTTGTGTTGTGACAAGAAATAATTTTCTGAGCTTCAATTGTGGAGGTTCTAAGCAGGTCCGAATCTACATTCCGACATAATTAACTAGCTGCTTCGCCCTACTTTGCAAAGTCTACCTCGGAAATGAAGGTTATGTCAAGTGACGTTCAACAATCAGGCTTGAACAAGAAAACTTTTCAAAATTTCCCGACAGATTGCGGAAAAATAACCAAAAAGGAAATTTTTAAAATTCCTTGACTTCAAGAAAAGCCTCAAAACAAAAGCTAGAATTTCAGTATTTATAAGATTGCAAATATATTTAACGCATGTGAATAAGAATGAGAACCAGGTTGGAGAAGAGCATAATATGGTGCTGTGTGCATATCTATAGAATGGTGCGCGGCTCTTGCCCCTATCACAGGGCTAAAATTCCTTACCCTTCCTAAACACAAACCTTTAAATTAATTTCTCCGTAACCCCTCTTCCCTTCCGCCCATTAGCAAATATTTTTAAAACATTTCTTAAACAAGCACACACACAAAGCATGATCAAACAAAATCACTTTGGTTTGTCATAAGATTAGTATATAATTGCCATAAGTTAATAGAGAATGGATCGTTGGAATGGACCCGAATATGGATACGTTGAGAAAGTGGACGCTTTGAATCAACCGTGAGAAAGTATTTTTCTGCAGTGACCAACGCTTGTTTTTCTTCTTTTGATCAAAAGCATCCCATTGCTGAGGGTGTGTGTTCTTCGAATGAAGCCCCCCTTCCCCGATTGAAGATAGCAGTACAAAGAAAACAAACCCGAGGCAAACGCTTAAAAGGTCCTCCTTCCCCCAAAACCGTAATAAAACTGTCCTCTTCATTCTTGCGTTGATGAATTGTTTTCCGCCTATTTCCGTGGGAAAAGTAGGAAAATGGTTAAAAATAAAGGCACATTTTAAGCCTATATCCCAATCCTTTATTTTATTATATAAAGTTGAAGAAAGAAGTTAATAAAAATGTGTACGCAAACATAAAATGAAAAATACAAAATAAAATTAAAAAATGCGATTTTGTAGCTGTATGAACTAAAAAGTAAAAAACAAATATCAGTAGCGAGATCCTCAGTAATGAACCTTCCCGTATTGTATTTAATGTATATTTATATTTCTGGGGTAATGCAACGTCCCCATAGTCTATTAATTCTTGCTGTATTAATAAACTATGCTTACTATACATAAACTATTACTTACTGCTGTAATAATAATACCCCCATGAGTGAGTATCGGATTGGGGAAGGGGGGGTACTCCCTCATGGGCGGTAAGGAGGGGTCCTTACCACAAATGTTCATGTTTTGAACGTTTTACCTCTCTTGCACCTCAAATGAATGTTCTCTTCCTTTCCAAAAAAGAAAAAAGGATATTTAACTAAATAGTGGAAACTAATTCCCAGGTAGCACAAACCATCGGATTTACGTTGGAGAAAGGTTGAAAATGCATCGTAATGGTTGGAAATATGTTTTGGTTAGATATTGGTTTTTTTCATACGCTCATCCGATCATTTGAAGCATCGGAGAACGGTTTAAAACCAACCTATATCCGACTAAACGCATTCCCAACTTATTTCTAACCTTCAAACCTGTTTCACATTTACGCCCATTTATTGTAAGCTGGTTGCTGATTTGCGCGTTCTGCGAAGCGTGCGTAATGCGTCCCATAAGCCCCCCCCCCCCGCGCCTCTGCAGTCTTGTTGAGACCCAGGACTTGAAAAAGGGGTGAGGGAGGAGTGAGTGCGCCAGGGGCATGGCCATTTTCTTTTTCAGGCGAGTGTCGTTCAATCTCACAAGTACTAAAGTCTTCCAAAGTAATTCAATTCATTTTTCCAACTATTTTTCTTTCTTTCAATAAATTTAAAACTAAGATAAAACATTTTTTTTTTGTATGTGTGTGTTTGATTATTAAATGCATTCTACTTTTATTTGTTTTCCAAGCACGACAAATGATTGTGGCTGTGCAGGCCCAGATTTTTCTTGTTTCAAACTGCTAGAATTTTTTCGACAAATTCATTTTGTCAGGAGGTTTTGGAAGAGGTTGTTTCTAGGGAAATTTTCTCTTTTTTTTTTTGGGGGGGGGAGGGGTCTCCGATGAATCGAAATTCTTGAAATTTTTGCTCATTCGAACTGATTTTCTTTTTTTGATAGATGCTTTAACTAGTTTTTTTTAGAGAATTTTGTGAATGCTTTGAATTTGTTTTAGAATTTCATGTTGTTCCTTTGTTTAGCTTTGGTAATTTTAAACGCACAATATATGTGCAATTTACCATAGAAATAAAATTGTGTCTTTGCATGAACTTTTCTCGTTGATGGATAAAATACATTAAAATTCCTTCCCTAATACTAAAATGAAAAAAAAAAAAAAAAAGTCAATGAACATGAATTTTTGAATGAAATGGGAGAGTATAATAGTTCGACAAAACAATAAAATAAGTAGTTTTCATGATATTCAAGTTTAACCCACGTCATTTTAATTGTTATGAAGATTCTAACTGAATGTGTGTGCGTATGTTTTTTTTTATTTTTTATTTTTATTTATTTATTTATTTTTAATTCTTATTTCAGGTCAAAGCAAAATTGAACCTTCAAACAAGCTAGGTTATTTTTCATGGCAGAATTTTACAGTCGAAAATTTTATTCTGTCTTAAGAATAACCTTGCTGGTAATTAATATTTCCTGAAAAGGAAAAAAAGAAACTAATGTATGCTTATGAAGATAATTTTCGAGTAATTATTCAGAAAAATAAAAGGTAAGAATTATCAGCAATATCTTAATTTTTGTTCATATTCTATTGAAACGTTTGTAAATGATAAAGAAATGAGAAATTGTATGTCAAATTCAGCCATTTTATCATTTTATGTTAATACGAATGAAAAATTATTCTTTACACTCGCTCTTCTAAGAGCACCTCGTAATACTTATTTTATTAATCAACTGCTACAGTTGAAGTAGATAACATTGGAAGATAGTTGGTTTAGCGTTGAAACTCATAGTGGAATACCATTAGAAAATGTAGGTTAAGCGTTGGTTTTTTACATCGAAATTACGTTTGGAAATTGTTAGTTTACTGTTGTGTTTTACATTGGAATAACATTAGAAAATGTTGGTTAAGCGTTGCTTTTTACATCGAAATTACGTTTTTAAATGGTTAGTTTAGTGTTGTATTTTACATTGGAACAACATTGGTTGAACGTTGTATTTTACATCGTAATTACGTTTGTAAATGGTTAGTTTACAGTTGTATTTAACATTAGAATAACGTTTGAAACTAACCAATAACCAACCGTTGGATAACCGTTTTCCGACGTACCGTTTTAAGGTACGTTCCGACGTAAGATGCCGACGCTGGTCCAATGTAATATGATAACGTTGGGCCAATGTTCGTGTGCTAGCTGGGTTAGGGGGATGCTACTTCGAAAAATTTTAAGTGAGGGGAGGGGGACGGTGGTCATATTTGGATTCAGGAGCTCATTTTTCCACATGCATCAGCAAGAATGATGTGAAAAGAATTTTTGAAGAGGCTTTTTCATTTCTTTTCTTTTATTATTATTATTATTATTATTATTAATTTGATCGCGCAGTGTTATCAAAAAGAAGTATGTTTTTCTTTAAAAAAGATACAGTTGTTGCAAATCAGCAAGTTGTGGTAATCGTAAAATAATTATGAAAACAAAACAAAACATGAAAAGAATTCGCTTAGAATTATCCCAGCTAGCACACGAACATTTGGCCAACGTTAGCTTATTACGTTAGACTTATGTCGTCCTCTTACGTTAGAACATACGTTAAAGTGCACCGTCGGAAAACGGTTATCCAACGATTGGTTTCCAACGTTATCTCAACATTTTTCCAGCGCTGTTCCTACGTAAAATGCAACGGTGAACCAACGAATTCCAAACGTTATTCCAATGTAAATTACAACAGTTAAACAGCACTTCTTAACATTATCCCAATATAAATTTCGACGCTTATCCAACAATTTTCCAACGTTAGCTGCAACGTTAGACTGATTATTTTCCGACGCTATTCTGATGAAAAATCAACATTTAAGTAACTATTTCCCAATGTTATTGAAATTTAATATGCGCAACCTTAATAGTGTGCTACCTCAGATTGCTTTCCAGCCTATTTCATTTGAATTTTTTTATTATTTTCCCTCATCAAATCAATATACTTTACCAAATATATATCAAATCATTATTATTTTACAAGCGTAGAAATAGAAATACTAAAAATTAAAAAAATATGCTGAAGCATGGAAATTCTTATATGCGAAAATAAATTAAAATATAGTAGAGAAATAGTTGCATCATGTATAGTACCTATAATTTATGTGACTTTTTGCCCTTTGTGACATCATAACCTTTATTGCTACCTCTGATTGCTCTCAAACCTGTTTCATTTAAAGTTTTTACTATTTTCACTCATTACATCAATATGTTGTTTCAAAGAGTAAAAATGCTAAAAAAAAAATGCAATTTATCATTTCCCTATCATTTACAAACTTTTCAATAAAATATGAACAAAAATTAAGATATTTATAATTCTTACCTTTTATTTTTCTGAATAATTATTCGAAAATTATCTTCATAAGCATACATTAGTTTCTTTTTTCTTTTTCGGGAAATATTAATTACCAGCAAGGTTATTCTTAAGACAGAATAAAATCTTTGACTTTAAAATTCTGCCATGAAAAATGACCTAGCTTGTTTGAAGGTTCAATTTTGCTTTGATCTGAAATAAGAATTAAAAAAAATAAATAAATAAAAATAAAAAAAAAAACATACGCATACACATTCAGTTAGAATCTTCATAACAATTAAAATGACGTGGGTTAAACTTGAATATCATGAAAACTACTTATTTTCTTGTTTTGTCGAAATATTATACTCTCCCATTTCATTAAAAAATTCATGTTCATTGACTTTTTTTTTTTTTCATTTTAGTAACAGGGAAGGAATTTTAATGTATTTTATCCATCAACGAGAAAAGTTCATGCAAAAACACAATTTTATTTCTATGGTAAATTGCACATGTATTGTGCGTTTAAAATTACCAAAGCTAAACAAAGGAACAACATGAAATTCTAAAACGAATTCAAAGCATTCACAAAATTCTCTAAAAAAAACTAGTTAAGCATCTATCAAAAAAAAGAAAATCAGTTTGAATGAGCAAAAATTTCAAGAATTTCGATTCGTCGGAGACCCCCCCCCCAAAAAAAAAAGATAAAATTCCCCTAGAAACAACCTTTTCCTAAAACCTCCTGCCAAAATGAATTTGTAGGAAAAATTCTAGCAGTTTGAAACAAGAAAAATCTGGGCCTGCACTCCTGCACAGCCACAATCATTTGTCGTGCTTGGAAAACAAATAAAAGTAGAATGCATTTAATAATCAAACACACACATACCAAAAAAAAAAACAATGTTTTATCTTAGTTTTAAATTTATTGAAAGAAAGAAAAATAGTTGGAAAAATGAATTGAATTACTTTGGAAGACTTTAGTACTTGTGAGATTGAACGACACTCGCCGTGAGCAAGTACGACACAGTGTGAATGTGTATGTGACCCTGGAATGAAAAAGAAAATGGCTATGCCCCTAGCGCACTCACTCCACAGACTTAAGAGGATCCAGACGGGACACTGCAGCATAATCCTATGCTATTTTTCTCGGAGAAGACTGGTTACGAACATTATGACAAAAAAGCCAACATTTAGGAGAAGATTGGCGTGAAAATTTTGGCGAAAGTCGCGTTTAGGCTGTCGTAGAGGCAATACGTCGCCAATACGGAAGCGCTGCTCTTTTCGCTACGCTGTGTCGTCCGCGTTTTTGGAGGTGGTGAAAGTAATTAAGCCTCAAGCCGTTTTTCGGAAGGAGGGTCGCCAGCGGGGTGTCGTCAAGCGCAAGAGAGTAGCTGTTTGTAAAATAAGATTCCGAAAATATCTACAGTCTCATCTGTTCGCGAATGTGAAAAAGCTATAAACTAAAAGCCTTAGATGCTTAAGAATATTAATTATTGAAATAAAACAGCGAATTTGGTTGCTATAATTTGCTATTAGTGCGTTATTTTTATTACAATATGCTGCTTAAAGTTTGAAAAGCTGCAACTAATTTAACGCATTTCAAGTTTGACTTACAATGAGATTTTATCACAAATTGACATTATCATAAACTTATTACTTTTTTATTCTGAACAACAGGGGTGCCCACCGGGGGGTTTGGGGGGGGGATTATGGCGCGAATTCCGCCATGAAAAAATTTTTCCGGGGGGGAGGGGAGATTCCTACATTTATTTCTTCAAATAGATAAATTTAAAAAATCCCTGATTTTTTTTATTTGAAATATTTACTTTTATTTTATTCTGTTTACATTTTATTTCACTTATTTAATCAGTTTGTGTGTGTGTGTGTGTATGTGGTCTGTCATTGGAACAGAACTTTTCTAGTAAAATAATAATAATAATAACTATTAAAAATAAATAAATAAATAAAAAACATTAATAAATAAATAAATAAATAAACTAAAAAAAACGCTTAAAAATGAAAAACGGAAAGAGGATTGGGAAATTTTGATAAATTTCGGAAATTTAGAGGCGTTTTGTTGTCAAAAAGTTTTTTTTTTTTTTTTGGAAAAATGGAAAATTAGAATATTTACAAATTAAAATGCAGTTATCTCGTTTTCTTAGAAAACATCAAAAATATATGTGCCATTCATATTATTCTTTCTTTTTAACAGAAACATATGCCAAATGTTCTGTTTAAAATATTATCACGTACCTTTCTTTGTTCAAAGCTTCAAAAATTACCCATTTTATTCTAATCATAATTCATCCGTTAATTTTGAATGAAATGTGAAATTATAAAAGCAAAGTTCTCCATTCTACAGTACTAAGCATCGAGTCTGCTGCTGATTCATTTTAAGTGCAATTTATGAAGAGTTAATTGAAAGTGCCCACATAAAACAAGAAATCAATGAAACGGAATCTAAGGACTAAAATGTTCAGTGGCTATTTGCTGTTCGGAAGGAATTGTGACTTTATTAATTTCGTATTTTTCCCCCATTCTTCACTGTTTTTCTACTGCATGTACGAAACCTACAAATCAGCTTATCACAACATTAAATTAAAAATTATATATTACCATAAAATCTGATTTCAAAGAATCAAAATGGAAAGATCTTGAGATAAAACCGTTCATTTCATATACTTATGCATTCGATATCGTGTTTGTACACTAATATCTTTGTCTTGTTAAATTATTTTTTTATTTCATTCATTTATTTTTTTTTTTTTTCCAAATGAATTTTTTAGGTCAAGAAGTAGCGGATAAGAAAGAAAAAGTTTAAAATTTCAAATACTCAAGACTCTTTTAAACCTATTGCTGATTGAATGCTAATCACAACCAACTGAAAGCACTACATCATAACTTACTCATTTTTAATCATTATTGAGCAGAAAAGAATCTGTTCGATAAATAAAAAATATTTTAATGCACATTTTCTCCTTCCCGCAGTAATTCTAACTTTAAAAGATAGAAGAGCAAAATAAAGAACATAAGAGAAGCAGAAAATCATCTTGCCTGCCCCTGCACGTTGCTTTCTCCGCCACAAACGGGTAACTCAAATTGTAACTAGCCAGAGAGGTTCCAAAGCTCTTTCTGTTGACCGCCATCCGATGTTTTCCGTTTTTCTCGGACACCCTACCTTGTTTGTAATAAGTAAAGAGTAAAATAAATCGGGTAATTTAATACTTTCATTTGAATGTTCCAAAACAGAGTGAATGAAATGGTTAAATTTTACTGAAAGCGTTCTAAGATTTAAGGAAAATGTCACGGGAATGAAGATTTTAGCGGTCTTAAAATACTGATTTTAAAACATTTAATAACGACAAAGAAAATCTTTATTATTGGCTAATTTTTATGATTGACTCAGTTCGATAGGCTTAACTATATTAGAAAAAATTTAAAGTGGTGGGATATTTTATTCATGCTCTAATTAATTTAAACGTTACGAAATGCAAATCTGGTAAATTCACAGCCTTTAATAATGAAAATAAATGTAATGTTTTAATTGGAAGGGCGAATTTGTTGTTTTGACAATATTTTTCTGTTTGGTTTCGAATTTTTCATTATTAAGTAGTTGCATTAGCATTATCCCCCCAAAACTATTTAAAAACTTAAATGATGTTTTGTAATCTTTGTGTTCATTTTATACACATTTATTTAGCGATCAATAATTTAAATACTAATAACAGTATTAAGCAGAAGTACTGCATTAAAAACAATGTCCACTTTTATTACAAAATTCAAAATGGTGGTGGGGTAAGGGGGGAGTCTTAACACTCTTTTATTTTGTACATTACTTCAAAATGTTTCTCGCTAAACGACCACAGTAATCGCCTCTGGAAATTTCAGTAGTCATCAACTTGAGTCAAGCAAATGTTTCATGTATGAACATGCTCTAAAAATTTTAGTACTTAATTTAATTCCTAATTTATACCTTATTACATTTACTATAATTAAAAAAATTAACTTCTTACAAATCAAATGCAGTTTATTTTTCTTACAAAACATCAAAAATATTAAACATTCAAAAATATAATGCAATCCATATTATTCTTTCTGTTTCACAAAATCATATGCGAAATGTTTCTATCTGTTTAAAAAATTAGCACGTAGCTTTCTTTGTTCAACGTTTCAAAAATTACCCAAATTATTCTACTCATCATTCATCCGTTAATTTTGAATGGAATGTGATTTCTGAAAAAGTTCAATTCATTTTTATTTTTATTATGATTTCTTATATTTGGAGATTTTTAGACTTTCAACCCAACTGCCCAAGAAATTGAAACGAAAAATTGAAAAAAAAAAAAAAAAAGGAAAGAGAAACCTCTGGGAAAGGGCCCTACAGACTTTGTTGTAGGGGGGCCCAAAACTTATATATCCGGACCTCGTTTCTTTTATGAAGTTTCTCTCAACGTAACTATAGGGCTACAAGCAAATAATGGTGGAATAATTTCTCTTCAACTACATATTGAGCTAATAATCAAAATGTTTGAGGAGAATCTCCTAAGATTGCTGTTCTAAATTTAGATTATTTTTTCATTGCGTATTTCTTACTTACAACATAAATGATTCCTTAGGCATTCCTTAGACAATGATTCCATAGGCGAGAGAGATTCGTTATGTCATTTTAATTGAAGTAACTATTGAGCTACAAGAAAAATAATGGTTAAAGAATTTTTCTGGAACTACATATTGAGCCAATAATCAAAATTAATCTTATTTCAGTTCGTATTCATATGAATGTATTTTAAATAAAGTTTTAACATAAATCACTTTTGTGAGAATCAAGATTTTTGTTCAAAAGCATATGAGTAAAATCCTTTTATTATGGAGAATTATATACCAGGAATTTTTATGGTATACATTTGAATATGGCGTTAAGGAATACTACCGCTCAATTTATATAAAAGCAAAGTTCTTCATTCTACAATATTGGGCATAGGATCTGCTGCTAGATTCATTTCAATTGCAATTTAATTAAAAGTGCCCATATACAACAAGAAATTAATGAAACGGACTCCAATGACTAAAATGTTCAGCGGCTATTTGCTGTTCGGAAGGAATTGTGACTTTAAATATATATATATATATATATATATATATATATATATATATATATATATATATATATATATATATATATATATATATATATATCTATATATATATATATATATTTTGAATTTTTGTGTACATATATATATATATATATATATATATATATATATATATATATATATATATATATATATATATATATATATATATATATTCATTCTTCACATGTTTTTCAACTCCATGTACACAAAAATTCAAAAATTGAATTAAAAATTATAATTTACCATAAAAATAGTTTACGAAAACGAGATAAAAACAGCTTGGGATAAAAAAAAATGTCCATTCGGGGGATGTGGAAACATTTTTGTTTGCAAACAACTCCTTGTTTCATAAAATTAATTTAGTTTTATTTATCTTAAATTAAATTTTTAGGTTGAGAAGTTAGGGAAGCAAAATAGTATATTATAAGCATAAGAGCCAATTAAACCGGTAACTGCTTGAATATTGATCAGAACCAACTGAAAGCACAACATTGTAACTTGCTCATTTTCAATCATTATAGAAAAGAAAATTACACCTGCCATTGTGAATGAAGTACGGTAAATTGCAAACACCTGTCCGTCTGAATCAAGTTAGCTCCACAGAAACCACAGAGAGTGGTCATTTACTACGAGTTCTTTTCTTTTGCTCCGCCCAAAAGGACCCCCCCCCCCCCCCCCCCCCACCCTCATTCCCACACTTGATGTCCAATCGGCCGATCGGCCGGTAATTCATAGGAAAATTTGCGAGTTGCTATGGCAGAACTGCGATCCGTAGGAAATACGAAATAAAAGTATCAAAAAACGAAAGCGCGAGAAAACAAACATCAAGATTTTTTTTTTCGGGAAAAAAAAAAGAATTACCCATGGCGTAGCCAGAAATTAATTGTTTGTTTGAGCCAGGGGAGAAATTGGAAAGTGAAAAGTAAGTGTATTGGAATAAGTTTTAAGAAATCCCGTAAGAAATTTATAAAAATAATTAAACTCACTTGTTCCTGGCTGATAGTGTTACAAAACGTTTTATAAATAAGCTAGCCAGCTAGTTGCCAATACTAGAGTTTTTATATACTTTCAGGCAAATATATGCAAGATACAAGTAATAAAACCAACTGGCTGGCAAAAATTTGAAAAAAAAAAAAAATGTTAAGAAATGTAGTCAAAAATAAGAAGAGCATTCCCGGAGTTGGAGTAGGACTACTTTTTTTCATTAATTTATTTTTATTTAACTGCTAATGGGAAGGAAAAGTTAAAGATAATTGTACTTGCAGCAGGAAAGAATTTCGATACTGTCTCAAATGTTTTAAAAAGTTGATGTTTAAAGAAGAAAATCATCACCTTTTGAGACCACCTAAATTTTTTTTTTGTTTTTTGCAAAATGCGCAATTACTAGGCGACTTACCCTGCCTTCGGATAAATACCCCGCAAAAAAATATTTACCTTCCCACCCTACATCACTAATTGCGTGTATAAAAAATAGTTTGAATAAAGTTTCATCATGAAGTACCAGGGAGCAAATGCAAATGAGCAAGGCAACAGAAAACAATATTTTGATTTTTTTTTTGCTTAGTTATCACTTAAACACCAGTAAAATAAATAAATATTCTTAACTTCTCAGTTTATTCTTCCAAACATCCCACATGCTTTCCTTTTTTTTTTTTTCATTTTGGATATGACTAACCTAGATTGCGAGCTTTAAATCCTGAATCATTGAATTGCTTATACTTCTCCAATTATGACATTGAAAAGAAAGAGTCTTTGGTTCACGATATGTTTCTTTCATAATTTCATCAAGTCTTTTAATAAAAAAAATACTATAAACTGTGTAATACATATGTATCAGTTTTACCAATTATTTCATATTTAGATTATGAGAAAAAAAATTCCCATTCACTTTTTGCATTTTTTTTTTTTTTTTTTTTTTTTTTTTTGTAATATACCCAGTTTTTGGCTATTGACCCAGGCCTTGGGTAAATACCCGGGTAAATACCCCAAAAATATGTACCTACCCGCTGGGTATTTAGCCGATCCAGTTCACTACACATTTTATATTTTATTTCCTTTTTAATTTTTTAGTTACTATTGTAAACTTAGTTTTGGTAATTACTAAATTATTGCAAGTTGCAAATTTAAGGAAAAAAAAATATTCATTTAAAAAAATTTCAACACACACAAGACAAAGCTGAATAAAAGTCAACTTTTGCTGTTCACCAGTAGTTGCATAATTTTTACTGACTGTTTACTTTTGAAAACCATTTTGTAATTGAAATTACTTTTCAATTATGTTTATTGATTGAAAGATTATTAAGTATCACGTCAGTTTTTTTGAGAAAAAACTTTTTTTTTCATGTAAATTTTTACCTATTTATAAATTTTGTATGATTTGTTGGGATTCAAAATCTATTTTTTTTTTTACATTAGATTTTTAAATGTATGTCCCAGGCAACAAATTATTAAAGTTAAAACTCTGCAATTATTTCCTGTGTATCACTAGTCATTGTTGTATTAATCTTTTTCTTTAATTTATAGTAGTTTCTCAGCTCGTTATGTTTCGCTTTAATTTGAATTTTCACAAGCACTAATGCAAAAAGTTGATCAGATGGTTACAATTTAATTTCCCTAATTCAGATATTCTTGTGACATTTGCATTCCGTGAATCGTTTTTTTTTTTTTTTTTTGTTATTATATTATTTCTTTCAATTCATCACATCAGAAACAAGCACTCGCTTTGTCATGACTATAAATAATAAAATACTGGAAAAAGTCATAGTTTCTGCGTCAGCTTTATGTTTTAGTTTCGGGAACGCTTCTTTTACTGGCATTAAAGTGAGCAGATGGGAGTCAAATTCATCAACTTAAAAGTTACAGCATGCATTGCACAACGGTTAAGTAAGGGCTAAGGGGGGGGGAGGTGAATGTGCTTTCACAACCATCCGATAAAAATGTTTAAAAATTAAATATGTTTTTTTGGACTATTTATGTATAAAATTAGAAAAAAAGATAGAAGTGAAATATGCTTGTGAGTAAAAAATCCATCAATTCCGCAAGTGTACTTTTCTTCCAAACGCAATTTAACTGCACAGTTGGATTTCAACAAAGCAAATGCCCGCTACACACATCTGGCATCCATTCTTCAGAAAAAAAACCAGGAATAGAGAACGATCACAAACTATCTTGCTATCATTGATCGGACATCGGGGTGGTAATTAGTATCCCGTCGTGTCTGTGGTCATGTGTTCCCCTCAACAAACCTTGCGCCCCTCTTTTTTCTTGGAATTCCGAGTCAAAAGCTATAGCAACCCAAGCAACTTCTGAGCCAATTCCGAGAAACTCCAATTCAACATTGGCGCCAAACGCGTGCTCACTTTCCCTGTATGTTAGCTTTTGTGTCATACCATCATTATTAGAAGTCGTTGTTTTCTCGGCAATACACTCACGCAGTGTCCAATCTTCTACTTTTACTATCTTTGCTCACTCCTCCCTCACCCCTTTTTCAAGTCATGGGTCTCAACAAGACTGCAGAGGCGGGGGGGGGGGAGGGCTTATGGGACGCATTACGCACGCTTCGCAGAACGCGCAAATCAGCAACCAGCTTACAATAAATGGGCGTAAATGTGAAACAGGTTTGAAGGTTAGAAATAAGTTGGGAATACGTTTAGTCGGATATAGGTTGGTTTTAAACCATCCTCCGATGCTTCAAATGATCGGATGAGCGTATGAAAAAACCAATATCTAACCAAAACATATTTCCAACCATTACGATGCATTTTCAACCTTTCTCCAACGTAAATCCGATGGTTTGTGCTACCTGGGATAAAATACGTGGTAAAAGAAATGTAAAAGAAATGTATTAGAAATTCAGAGTGATGTTTCAGAATTAATATTTCAGAATCATTCCCCCATTGTATACATTAGTGAGGGGATGACAGTGAGGGAATTGCTGCAATTTGATTTCAATAGCCACGACCCAGGCGTAATAAATTTCTGAATTTAAGCACACAAATATTCTTTAACAAGGAAGTAACGATTATTCACTTTTCATGCATTATTTTATTATCCTTTTCTTATGAAAACAGAGTGGGGAAATGACAAACGTAAAAAAAAAAAACGTTACCTGATTTGGTGAACTCAGATCTCTACTTTATTCTACTTTTTTTCAGTTGTTAATTACTAAAGGTGAATTCCAAGAAAAAGGAGACATGACACTTGAGTTTTAAAAATTAATAATCTGCCACTTGCCATATACTATTCTCTTCAGAAATAATTGAATTCCTTGAATCTTAACCTGTTTTTCCCAAATAGTTTGATGACTTTCAGAAAATCAAGTGCAAAATCAAGTTTTCTGTTTATGTTTTTACGCAGAAAAAATCTCTGCTTTGTTACATCTGTAATTCAAATAAACTTATTATCAACATAGGTTAACTTTTATCTTTTGAATGTCTAGGTAAACTTTTTGGTAAGTTTTTTCAAGTTTCTTTATTTCAACCATGAAATAGATCCATAAATAAAGTGACAATTTGATGCCCTTCCGTTACTGAAATACTACATCGCAATTAGTTCACCAAGAACCTATGGGATATAGAAGTTTTTTTTTTTTTTTAATGCAAGGCTGAATTTTGTCCCTTGTCTAGGAGGCATAGTTAAAATTTTAGTAGATATTTAATTTATATGGTTTTTAATGGCAACGGAAGGACTAAAAAAAAAAAAAAAAAAACTAACGGAAGGGCATTTATCTATAAGCTAATGCAGGTTGCAGGGTATTATTTAAGGACGCTAGTAGAAAACAAACTATTGTTTAAAGTAAGTAAGCACATTTAAGACGGGCCTGATAATCGTCTTATCATCCATTTTAATCGTAAGCTTTTATTCATGCATGCGATTGGTGACGAGGGAAAGATCACTGACTTAAAAATTTTATCTGTTGCCAGTTTCTGTTAAATAAACAAAATACTTCTTATTTATTTCAGCAAGAAAGGCTTTGAAAAAGATTTAAAAATTTCCCTTGATCCTACTTTTGGGGGTAGCTACACTTAGAAGTTTAGTTACGTTTCCTTTTCCGTGCTGTCCTCTGTTATTTAGAGAGAGAAAAAAATCATTTGAATTTTGACACCTTGAGTTTTCCGCCAACACGAATTGCGATAGGACCCTACTCGTTGAAGTTCATATTCCTACAGATGAAATGGAATGTAAATGGCAAAGAAATCTGCACCCGTCCAAGAATGACACATAATTTTACAGAATAGATAATACGAGGCATATCCATGAAAAATAAAATAGTGATAAGGATGCAGTAATTAAGATTGTGATTTTATGACTGATGTCCACCAATACATTTATCAGAAAGATTATTTACAGCGTATTACGTTATGTATTTTTATTTCTTATCAGTGTTAACTGATGGGAATGAGTAATCGGGAAATTTTGAATTTAGATAAAGTTTTACTGTTTAAATTCATCCATACAGGTGTTTTCGCCTGAAAAAAACGTAATTTTAAACAAAAAAAAAATATTTTTTAAGTGTAAAGTCTGCTTGAGTTAGACCCTGAAAAAAAATGAATAAAACCAATCCGCTGACGATTTGTAACTATGATGACGAAAATTTCGCTCTCTAAATAAATACTAACAACCATCGTCATGGTAATCTGAAAAGACTCCAAGGATGACCACTCGTAAAAGGAGAGTAAAATCCTTTTTGGTGAAGTGAGGATGTGAGGATAGTAATCGTGATTGCTCAAAAAAAAAAAAAAAAAACTCTGAAAAAAATATAAATAAAATCAAACCGCACATGATTTGTAACTATGAAGGCGAAATTTCGCTCTTAAATAAGTAATAAAAACAACCATCTCATGGTAATCAGGTACCATGATGATGGGTAATCATGATAAAATCAGAGCAACATCAAACTTGGGAAATGAGTGAGGATAGTACGCAATTCGTGATTGCTCAAAAAAAAAAAAAAAAAAAAAAAAAAAAAAAAACCTATTTTCTTTTATATGTGTTCGGACTGACCCGTTTATAGCAATCGAAAGAACACATTTTTCCTGCTTACAAAAGGATTCGTTTCGGATTGGGACTTCTGATTCATATTGAACTGAAGGTATAAATAACCTTTCTGAAGTAAGTTTTGAGAACAATTCTAAGCCTTTATTTACGCGATTGGTAACGATTTCATTATACTCGACGTTAAATCCCGGTTATCACAAATTTGCCATTTCAACTGCGCTTGCGCACGAACTTAGCTTTTTGGGCTTTCTGTTTTAAGATTTCGTGTTGCTTGTTTATACTTAGGCTGTGATAGAGTCCCAACAAATTAATGAATGCGATTAGAGTATTTTCACAGCAATTTCGGGATACATTATATGAAATTATGGATATGAATAACTGATAATCTTTATAAAGAAAAGAGAAAAATGACACTTCAATATTTATTGGTTTGGAAATATTTATTTAACGTAAACGTAAAACACGTTATGTAATTCAAAAATGATCTGAATATTACAAATATCCGTCTTTTGCGGATATTTTACGTTAGGTGTAAACAGCTTAATATTATACATTTGTATTTAGGTTGAGGGTTCGGCTTTGTATTGGAAGTGATGCTACAGATCGAGTACACTCTTCTGAGGTTAAAAATTTGGTCCTGAAAAACACCTTTGTTTGATAGAAAAATCAAACTCCGTATCCATTAATATTTAAGACGCAAAACTCAATCTTTACCGAGGCGTAAAAACTAAATCAAAGAAAGCTTTGTAATTTCTAATTTTTATCTGTTCTCATCTCATATTAACAAATTTAAATGTTTTTCATTAGTTTGAGCAAGAGTTTCGAAATCAGCCAAGTCCGTGCGCAAGCGCAGTTGAAATGGCAAATTTGTAATAACCGGGATTTAACGTCGAGTTTTTATTATTGGCACACAAGAGTAGAAAGCTTAAGCATTTAAAATTCTTATCTACTGTCAATTCCTATGAGTTAACAAACAAAACACTTGTAATTGATTTTAGTAAGGGATTTTCAATTTTTTCTCGTGATTCGGCTTTTACGACTAGCGAAACTCAGTAATTGTGATTATCTTTCTTTTTGCTTGTTTTCTCATTTCTTATAAAAAGTATTTGAATTTAATGCGCGCTTTTTCCCACGAGATTCATCTTAAAATGAGCTGAGGCAATCGAAGTCGCGATTATTTTAGTTTTTTAATTTAATATAAGTTCTTGAACTACTAACTACTGTAACATATTTCACGTTAAATATAAGTGTCAAGTCCACCCTTTATGGTTTTACAACAGGATACGGTACACAACACAACAATACTTCATTTAAGTTTCAATTGCATCAATTATTTTCTTTCAAGAGAAAAACAAAACTGCCAGTCCCCCTAAAAAGCGCAGCTATTGCATCACTGGTTGCATCCAATGAGATCGGCGATCGCATCCTCGTTAACACGCCCCCAGTGCAAGAGCAAAAATCGTAACGCCAGCGAAACAGCGATAATCTTACAAATCTAGTCTTCTGCTCAACCCCGTTCGCCCGCCAAGCGAGCTCAAGTTCCCACTATTGTAGCTTCTCTCCAGGATAGTATATACAGCTCAATGTGGTTACCATGGTTCTATAAATCACGTGACAGATAGCGCATCTGAAGTTGTAGTAGTTTTTCTTGTAAAGAAAAAGTAATAATGAGCGAGGCTGTTCGCAATTACAATAAACTATAGGGAGCGCTGCAGCCACTGTCTAATGGCGGATGAAAAAGGTAAAACAAACAAATGCCGTAATTTGTAACTTGCTTTGTCGCTTAGTGAATGACAATAACTTTTCATCGTGTTTGTGAAAAGCTTTCTTTTCTATTCTTCTGAAATTACATTACATCACAAACTGTCTGAAGCCTTTAATTTACCCCAAAGAAAACATGTGGAATGGAATGTTTTACCTTTTTCTTTAGTATTGTAAATCACCGCAAGGTAGCGTATTCGAGCTGTGGAGTTCCGAATAGCGAGGCTTAAAAAATAGCAAGGAACGGAGCAGAAATTATTCGCTTTAAATATTTACCATTGTTGAGACTTAGCGAAGTACAATAAAATATAAATTATAAACCTGTGACTAACCAGGGTTACGTTCGCATACCGCTACTGGTGAACCGGTAACTAAGCGTAGCTCTCTAAATACAGCTACCGGTTAACTGGTTGTTTTCGAAGTCGCTCTAATTACTTTACCGGTAGATACACCGGTCTATCGCAATTTAAGCTGGTTAAGGTGCCCAATTTGGGCAGTTCAACTTAAGCTGAGCACCTTGCCGCTTTCTAATCAACAGTGAGAAGTCTGCTTTTGTGCAACTTGTAGCAATTCAGGAAACTCTTTGACAAAGATACTTGATTTTCTCAGGAAATGAATTAAAAACTCAGAAATCCCGAAATGTTCCACGGAAGGAATCAGTTAACGTTTCGGATTTTTTTTTACAATATGATCGACTAACGCTCTGATGTCACCAACAATGAAACCGGCGCCATAGCATGCGTGACGGCATTATTTCATTATTGAAGCACCAAAAATTCAGTAAGTTATTTATAGTTTGACAATATTTTGTTGGCGATGTTTGACATGCAGGAAAATGCTTTTTTTTTTTTAATTTTTTTATAAGGTTGAACTGGATCCGATAACTTAACTGTTTTTACTGGTAAGACTGTATTATGACTTCCTTTTACACCATTTAATGATAATAGTGCCTTGGGGTAAGCAAGGAAACACTTCAAATGTTTTCACTCCATGTTCGTCACGCACGGATGCAAAAAAGCGTTTTACAGGAATCGCCAATAACGCCTAATTAAAACTAAATTCGAAAAAAAAAATTGCCAACATGGCGACACAACTTGACGACCATAAGCTCGAATTTTCCCCCAAAAAGGTGTAAAAAACTCCTTTTGGAACATCCGTATAAAACCAAAATGGGAGACGCACAACTACACTCCACAAGGAGTCTGCAGTTTGCATACCAAATTTCAACTTTCTACGACATACCGTTTTTGAGTAATGCGAGATACGTACATACAGACGTCACGAGAAAACTCGTGGTAAGTCACTCGGTGAGGATCAAAATTGATATTCCATACGCTCTTAGGCATATATGCGCGTGCGGTAGGGTAGAAAAAACCATACGGGGATGATGAGTAAAATGGAAAATTAGGCCGAAATTTGAGGGAATTTTTTTTTCGCGAATACAATACTTCCGTTACTAAGTAAAAGGACGAAAAAACAAGAACTGTTCTAAAACAGAGCGAAATTATCAGACATTAACATTAAAAAACTGTTAGGGGCGAGTCAATTACCAGCTTCCCTGGCTTTGGAAAACCAATCTCTTACAAATAAGTGTGGCGGTTTTTGTTGTTTTCTGATAAAATTAGCATTGCTTCCCCCCCCCCTCCAAACTCTTGAAAAAGTTCGAAATGACAGGCCTGCAACCAAGCCGCTTAAATGAATCGGACATGCAATAGTAAACATTTGCTACAAAAACGTGGTGCATCATTGAAGTACTTTACTTTTCTTTGTCTTCTTTTCGTAAAATGAGATTTTTTTTTTTTTTTTTTTTTTTTTTGAAGTGAAAACTTTTTTAGGCACGGTGAGCACTTTTGAGGTGGGAAAAACCATCCATTTCACGACACCGAAAGTCCGTCACCTCATCAACACTTGGGATACAGTGCATGCTCGGCTTCTCTCTGCACCTTTACGTGCGATTTTTTCGATAAGCTTACGATGATCAGTGCACCTCAGTGGCACGATCGGCAGCGCTTCAGTCTCAAGAATCGAACAAACTGCCATCGTGTGTTCGATCCCTCAACCTCATACAGGGCCGCGCCGTCCCTGTGTGCATGGTCGTGCGGCGCACGACGGCGCCAGAGTCAAAAAGGCGCCAAGTTCTATCGATTAAAAATGTTCGGCACATTTTTAATCGATAGGGGGGGGGGAATAGGGGGAAAAATCTCCGACCGAAAAAATAAAGTTGAACTTTTCACAATTTATAAATGGTGGCGGTGAAATTATACTGCTCATTGAGACAAGCAGTTTGTCTCGCTGGCAATCTATAAAAGGAAAAATTATTGCCTTATTGTGTATAAACATGCTATTCAAAAGCGTAACTTTTACACTGAAAAGACTTGATGCTAACTAATGCTTAAATTAGCATTTTTCTTCCTAACGTGGAGCCGTGAATGCTTTTACGGTGTGTCTCTGGTTGAGCATACGAGGCACAACAAATTTGCTATTCCCCATTTTGGTTACTAAACTCGAAATAACTTCGAGATATGAAGTAAAAATGTACACTGTCTTCCAAAATTAAATATTCGCCATTTTCTTACTATCAGGTATATACGAAAAACCTTAGGAAAATTCTTCATTTGTTCATTTTGTCTTAATTGTATTCTTCAAATTAGATTTTTTTAATAAAAAATGCAAAGAGTATAACCGTCATCTTGAGCTACATTTAGAATGTATAAATAACGGTTTAAGAAAAATATAAGTTCATAATGACAATAAAAGGTGGGAATGCCTCGCACTGAAACCGAAGGTGATACTAGAAAGTGATTTAAATGCATATGACAAATTTCATGAGTTGTATTTAGTCAATTAATGATGATTTTAACTTCTTGTATTTTCCTCCTGAAACATTTTATGATATTTTTAATCCCTTCAGCTTATAAAATGTCGGGGGGAAATATTAATTTTTTTAAAATAAATTTTTAAATTTAAAATTTTCATGTTGCAGGTCATTGGTCAGCTAATTACGTTTCAGCCATATTTTTCTTTCTTTCATCACCGCCTCCCCCTTTTACCCTTTTTAATCCGTATCCAAATGAAAAAAAATTCAAAACGCCATGTACTGGAGGCCCCCCCCCCCCCCGCCTCATCCGAAAATCATACAGATCGTCCTGAATTTGAGGAGAGACCCAAACAGCTCGTGCTCTAACAACATTGAAGATAGGCGAAGATTGCGTTTTTGGCACGTCTGTTTCGAAAACTTGCGGGGACCCTAACGTTGCGAGGAAATGGTCTACAATTGCGTTAAGTCTTTAAGTTCAAAATCTGTTCGGGGAGGGGGCTCTCAAACCTGTTATATCACCAAGGAACAATGAAAATTGAGTTTTTAAAATTACAATTTCAAAAAAAATAAGAGGGAGAACCTCTGATCTTTTCTTTCTAATACCATTATAATCGTCTAAAATCTTCGTTTTTAGGACTCGCTTAATCGATCAGAAACCCCTTAGCCCTATTGCTTTCCCAAACAGCAACAAGCATGGTCTTATTATCGCATTTTTAAGACATCAATTTCGGAAAATATTGAATAGGTTCTTGGAAAATCCCCCCCCCCCCCTTACATCTACAAAGATCGCAAAATTGCGTGATTAGGCTCTGCTGAAAAATTGAAACTAAGTTCATATCGAAAAAAAGAATAATAATAATAATTGCCCCCCTCCCATTCCCCTAAAACTATTTTCCGGTTGCGTCACTATTTCTTAACTTAGTTGATAGTGTCAATCAGTTTATTTTGTATAAGATGTCTTCAGTATTTAATATACATACGTATAAATTTGCTTCCAATGCTATTTTTCAAAATAAATAAAAAATAGATAAATAAAAACTTATGTTTCAATAAAGGTATTTAAGTGTATATTTTACACATTCTTTTTTTTTAAATAAATTAAATGTTTAAGGTACTTTCACACGCATTATATTTGTCTAAAAAACCTCACACCATGTGTTAACCATATCTTCCTCGAACAATACTGCATAAAGGCGCTCAAAAGACATTTTCACGACGGCGCCGATTAGGCTTGGCGCGGGCCTGCCCTCATATAATATTTCTGAAGTGAAAACTTCTTTAGGCGCTGGGTATTTTTTGAGATGAGAAAAAACAATGTTTCTGATATCGGTGAGCCTTTTTGTTTGCCGTTGCCTCTGAAGATGGACAGATATTTTTTATTGGTTGCGGTTCACATTATTTCACCGGCTAAATCTTCAAGAGCAATACGAGAATTTTAGCATGAAAATTTATTTATTCTAAAGACGCTTTTGCATTACTTCAAGATAAAATTGAAAGAGCTTTTTTGCCAATGATTTTGAGTGGGTATCTCAACATCGACATTGCAAATGATAAAATCTACCATCAATTGAATTTTTAAATAGATAATTTAATTTAACGATATCAATGATTGCAACCTTAGCACAACGATAGATAAAAGTTGATGCAGTCTTACGATACTTAAACAGATTCGAATCGAAGCTTTTTATTTCCTATTTGATTACCATAAGCCTACAGTATTTTTAATAATAATGGTGATGACCAAGGCGAAAAAAAAATTATGATATTAAATATGGATGATGTGTATAAATTTAAAGAAAAAGGTTAAAAAATGGATTTTTTAAATTTAAATCACATTTTTTTTATTTAATCCCCCCCCCCCCCGGCATACTGGTAAATCTCACGGTATATTGGTTCTTTTTGGCAAGTCAGCTAAAGAGGGTTAATACAGTAAATTGATTGCATGGAAAGTTCAGTATGTGTATTATTCATCATTTTTATGCAGTGAAAACGGAATAATACAAACTAAGAATTTATTTTCTAATATATCCTATATTTGCATCAATATTTACTTTATTAACGAACTGAAATAGACTAACCAAAATGTATATAATTGATGCTCGCAGTGCTGATAAACGTAAAAACTAGACTGTAGCTGATATTTTGAATCTACAAATTATGAAACTACATTTTTTTTAATGAAAATTAAACACACACTACACACGCTCGCGGGCGATTTTTAAGTTTTCACTTCTGCCGGCATCCCATAAATGCCCCTTTTTTTACCTTCCTTTTTTTTTAACTTTTTTTTACTCATGATAGGAAGAAGGCGGCGGGGTGCTGTTCACTTGTGGTGAAAATTTTCGCAGTAAATGAGACGGGGATTTTTTATTATTTTTTTTCGGGGCTTCTGTACACATTTTAACGAGGGGCGCTTTGCGGGCGCCCCTCATCGTATAAAATGCCCCGATTGCATAAAATTAGGTGTGCCTTGCCATGTCTCCTCATTTCGTGTATCATAGATACACAGTCATAGATGCACAAAATAGGGAATCATTGCAATGATTCTCGATTTTTTCCTAGGGCACGAAGTTATTGTTTTCTCTAAGTCTCCAAAACAATCGTTTCCTTTGTATCATTGAAGCAGATACAATTTTTGGGAATATAACTGTTTAGAATCAAACAAAAAGTACTTCTCCTTTGTCTAGTTCTCACCAAATTTGCTTGAATTTTTCCCTTGCGTGCAGTGACGTAACCATAAAAGTTTTAAGGGAACACATTCAAAAAACAAACACAAAAATTTATTTTTTGGTCGGATTGGAAAAAAGGTCAAAAATTGTTCGGTCAAAATTTTGAGCATTTAGTTTTAAAAACGCAATTTTAGCCTTAAAAACGCGATTATAGGCCATGTTTATTGACGTTACGATAAGGGCTCAGAGATTCTTTCTGATCGATTATTTTTTTAAATAAATTGAAATGAATTCCTTCTCCCCCTGCAAGTTTTCGAAATTGAAGTTTCAAAAACGCAACTTTAAACAAACTTTGAATGTTTTATGGATAGGAGGATCTGGAACATTTCCCAGGAATTGTTCAAATTTAAGGTTAAAAAATTTTAAGCAATGTTTTACATTCAGAAGCTGTTCAACTTAATTTTTTTGTAGGTGTCGTTTAAAAAATCCATTGCTTGTGTGTGATATTAAAAAAAAGTGGCATGGGGACCCTTGCACAAAATAGTTTCTCAAACTCAAGTCTAAAAAATGCAATTTGTAAGGCCATATTTTGTAATATTAGGGCCAGTGAATTTTCAAAATTAGAGCTCCAAAAACGCTATTCTGAGCGATTTTCGATGTTGTTGAGTATTTGTGAGCTTCTCCCTAAAACTTAAATATTTGATGCAAAAGAATAACAGCTTTGTTTATAACATATATGAAAGCTGGTATTACTTTGGTACAAGCAAAACCAAAAATTCTTGAATCATTGGATGAGTCCAGATCGAAATTTAATTTTGATGTAATTCGATAAATACATTTTCTATTTATAATCAGCAAATTATTTATTCGTGTTCTTAGTTTGATCAATATGAATAACCAACTCAGTTTTGATTGTTTTTTATCTAGTGGAATAACATTTTACTAGATAAATATTTGAATTTTCAACATTTCCCTTTTTTCGAAAAGTTTTTGGGGCATTAATGCTTTACAAATATTCGCCGTCTGCTCTTCGGACGGCCCTGCACAATGAGTTATTTTCTTATTAGTAGGCCTTTATACATGTAATCAAATTAATTGGTAGTCAGTTTTTTTAAAAAAATGCAAGGAGTTAGTGAAAGTTAAAGAAAACGAGCTGATGTGTGCATCACATGACTTCATTTTACTCCAATTGAATGTAATTTCCCCCATTACTGGCAATTTTAATGTGATTCAATAGTTTGCTATCCAAATACTATCACCAACAGTGGCCGAATTGAAACCAGATTTAAAAAGAAAAAAAAATCGCCAAATTTGTCGCCAAGTTGGTGACAAAACTTGGCGACCAAAAAACTGGCGATATATCGCCGTGTCCCCGAAATTATAATACCACTTGAGTTTACATCGAAATTAACAATGATTTTCCCCCAAAAAGGAGGAAAAGACCCCTTTAGAAACAACCGAATGCAATCAAAAGGGGAGGTGCACAACTAGACCCCACTAGGAGTCAACGCACCAAATTTCAACTTTCTAGGACATACTATTCTTGAGTTATGCGACATACATCCAGGGTTGGCAAAAACCCGGGTTTTTTTTTTAAAGCCCATGGACCCAGGGTTTTTTGGGTTTTTTTTAAATAAAACCCAAAAAAACCCAACTAAGTTGGGTTTTTTAAAAGAAATGTGGGTTTTTTTGTCTTTTTTTTAGGGAAAATGTGGGGTACTTGTAGAATATTGGAGCGTAAGTATATGGACAAAGTGCAAAAATTGTCTTCAGGTAAAAAAAGCTGGAAAACTAGTTGAAATTCAGCGTTTTCTGGAGAAAAATATAAAAGACGAAAAAACCCAAGAATGGTGACGTTTCAGATTTTTTAATTTTCATTATTACCAACAGTTAAGGTAAAGTTACTTCTCGAGTGATAAAATCTATTGTACGTTTTTAATTACTAATTTTTTTTTTTTGCATTTTACTTAAATGTATTTTATTTTGTTATGTAAAACTACTGTAGAACCTCAAGTAGTTTAAATCCCTTTTTACTGAATTCCAGCTTAATCAAGATATTTCTTTGAACTTTATGTTGCATGTTTTTCTATTTCTGTGTACAGAGTAAGAAATATTAAACTTTTTCGTAAGGGGCAGTTCTCAAAAGGTAAGAGCAAACACAGACCTCAACTTTGAAGCTTCAACACCAAATAACTTTCATTTTAATTAACTCAAAAATTTTTGAGTTAAATTATAATACTGTATAGAGACAAGAATTGACATAAATTATGGAAAAAATGCTCTTTAAATGCCCTTATAAAAATATTTTCTTTGCTAAAAGGCGCAATTTT
Organism: Uloborus diversus; assembly: GCF_026930045.1. Taxonomy (NCBI): domain Eukaryota; kingdom Metazoa; phylum Arthropoda; class Arachnida; order Araneae; family Uloboridae; genus Uloborus; species Uloborus diversus. The sequence goes on from NW_026559028.1 coordinate 75,834, forward strand.
GGACATACCAAAACTTAACTGAGCAAATGTACCATTAAAGAAAATTTTTTTAAAATTATTTCCATACGTTTCAAAAAAAATTTAAAGGTATGAATCTTACACTGAATAATTTTTTGTTAATATTTTACACAAATAACAAAAGTAAAGACAGATTATTCACTTTGTAAATAGTAAGTTTAGAAAATAGTAAGTTTGAAATTTGATGCATGTCCAAAATTTACGATCTTTACAATGCTATTTTTTGAGAACTAAGTATATGATGTTTTCATTTTAAAGGTGTTTATCGAGCCTCGGAATCAATTTTTAATTGTTTAAAAGTGTTTTCATAAGCTTCTATGCAGTATCTTAGAAGAAAAATAATTTTTTTTGAACGTACATGTGAGATGTCAAAATGGCGTTACGATCTTGACGCCGATAATTCTGTCCATTTATTCATAATTTTTGATGATCTACTGTCTTCTAACCTCAATAAAAAACGTTATTATAATGTTATCTTCTTTAATCCATTGGTATTCTGCATAATTAATATGTTACACATTGAACAATACATAAATTACAGTAGAAACATGGCTGCTTATGATCGAACCGAAAGCCATTTTGCGCTAAAATCGCCAAGCAAACCTCCGTTGGCGACAACACAGTATACGATAGGCTAAAATTTACCAGAGGGGAATTCCAATTTGACAAATGTAGTTTATCGTCAGCTGTACCAGTTTTGGCGACTTTATCACCTGCTCTAGCAATTTTTTTTTTTTTTTTCCGCTTTTATTATTTTAGAGTTCTTTTTCTCTTCTTTCTTTTGGAAACATAATTTAACGACCTCCAAATAGAAATAACATACCTGCCAACCTCCGAGAAAAAAAAATACGGAAGATTTTTTTATTTTTATCCACAAGATTTTAACGCAAAATAAAATCAAACAGGACCCCTATCCTCTTTTCATTTAACAATATGTTAGTTATGAATTTCATATGAATTGAACTTACTTTCGTTTAGTAAATCCTTATATATTATTTCTGTAGCCTGTTTTTGGTTTCTACGCCAGATTTTCCTCAATTCTTGATCGAATTCTTTGATTTACGCCTTATTTTAAAGCTTATGGTGCTGGCTACTGACGAAAAATAGACCCACGGTCTAAAAATTGTCTTTTTCAGCCGAAAAACCTGTTTTAAAGAACCAGAATGGGGTTTTCGGCTAAACTTATAACTTTAATTTGCGCTATGACCGACAGAGCTGAATAGCTTGATCGGCAGAGCGTTCTCTTCGTAACCAGGAGAATACGTGTTCGGGCCCACGTCCGGACAATCTGCAACAAAAAGTTAGAGAAATATCGCGCATTACATGAACACTTAATTAAGTGAATAACAACTATGAAGGAATAGAATAAATGAGAAGGAAACGCTCCTTGCTGATATGAAAACTTGAAGTGACTTTGTGCTAAATTACTTCGGAATTGTACGTTTTTTTTTTTTTTTTTTTTTTTAAGCTTTGGCTCTGGTAAGAAAATTAAAGCATAATGTAAGTGAAAATATAAGTAACAGGTTTAAGATTTCAGACTACAATAGAATTGTTTTTTGTTCAGAAAAAAAAAATAAATCGTATATTGAAATATATATTCTTCTATTGAGTTTCTGACTCTTTGTACAAATAAAAAAATTACTACCTCAATTTGAAGGGTAAAATATATATTTTTTCTTCTTTTTGCAAAAAAACAAATAGCTTATCACATTTTTACTACATTCGAAAAGCTACGCTTAAAAAAGAGCATAGTTCAATTTATTTTGTATTTTAACCGTGCTGTTAAATGATGAACACGTGCTGCCATCTAAGTCATAACGGTTCCAACAGCCTGCGGTAACAAATTGTAAAAATTTTCAAGAATAAAAAAAATTTTCTTTAATACCTTATCTTATATTATTATTCCCTTCTCATTTTAAAACTTATCAGGCTGGCTAATGAAAAAAAAAAGACTTACGGTCGAAAAATCAAGTTTTCGAAAACGCCCCTTGCTGTTTCAAAACCTTGATGCTGCCTGTAGTTCTTATGCATTTTTTAAAAGCGAAGTTCTAATGCAGTTTTCCATTTTTTACGTCGCTTTCGGCAAAAGAAAAAAAAAAGCCTGTGTGTGTGTTCATATTTTAATAAAGCTTAAAAGCACTGGATTTAGTTGTTCGGTTAAATTGATAGGTTTTTTCGGTAGAGCCTTCGGCTATAAACTATCTGAACTTCGGGCCAGTTTGGGCTGTCTGATATAATATCAAATTTATATTAGTATTATGCATTACATGTACTCATAACATACAAACGTAATAAAATAAATGCAGTGGGAATGCTACTTGGTGTTTCGACTCCTTTATGCAGGCTACAGTTATCATTCGGATAAGTTGACTGTTAATCGAAGAGTGTTCTTCCTTTTTTTTAAGCTTTGACTACATCCAGACCACTCAGCATAATGTAAGCATAAAAAAGTATTAGATTCACCTAAAGGAAATTCTTTTTGTGCAGAAAAGCATTTTCATCGTATGCTGAAATGTAGATGTTTCTAATAGCAGTGTTCGACCTTTTGTACAATTGAAAAAATACTACGCCAAATTAAAACTACGAGTTTCACCCAGTAAACCTTTAATTTTTTTATTCGCGCGAATACGAAATAAAGCATTAAAATTATAATCAACTTCATTTGAAGGAAATCATTTTCTACTCCTCTGCTTTCTGCTGAAAAAAAGAATACATTTTGTCTACGTTCGAAAAATTACACTTAAAGAACGGACTCAGTTGAACTGGTTTTGGTTTTGAACTTTAAGTGTTCGATTAAAAGAGAAACATGTGCGGGCATTTAAGCCGTAACTGTTAAAGCAACTTTCTATGTGAAATAGTTCAATATTCAAAGATAAAAATACTTATTTTCAATCTAATTTATTACTTCTCTAGAATGTTCGTTTCAATCGCTACATGAGATCTTCATCATTCTTTAACCAAATTCCATGCTTTTCGAATAATTTTAAATCGTATCATGCTGGTTAATGACAAAACATAGAAGCATGATCTTATTATTATTATTATTATTTTTTTTTTTTTTTTTGGCAAAAAGCTTTTTTGCTGTTTTTTACTACGCATTCCTTCAATGAATAGCTTTCGAAAAGGAAGGCGCAATTGCTAGGTTCGCTGGAGTGTCGGGCTGTTAATCAGAATGGCGCCTATTCGAATCCGTGCCAATAAATATCTCTTTAATGTTTCTTTTTTTTGCTGTCAGATGCTAACATGGGCAGGACTGTATTTGCCACAACCTGTTTTTTCACATGCACAATTATTGCTTTTTCACGAGTAACTACTCAGCCACTTTTAATGATATTTATGTTTGTATTGAAAATATGTACGACTAAAAGGTGAGCGATGATCAAATTATCACAACGTTGTATTTAACGAGGTTTTGTTCCTGATGTCTTTAAATTACATGCCTTCTCTTCTGCGCTTACTTTTTTTCGATTTCTTCTTCATAATTTTCTTCCTCTAAAATTTTTAAAGAGCGAAATGCCTTATGAAAGGATTCGAAGCACAGTGCGGAGTTCCGCACGGGTCGACTAGTACTTATATATTATTTCTGTAGCCTGTTTTTGGTTTCTACGCGAGATTTTCCTCAATTCTTGATCGATTTCTTTGATTTACACCTCATTTTAAAGCTTATCGTGCAGGCTATTGACGAAAAATAGACCCACGGTCTAAAAAATTGTTTTTTCGGACAAAAAAAACCTGTTTTAAAGAACCAGAATGAGGTTTTCGGTTAAATTTATAACTTTAACTTACACTGTTACCGACAGAGCTGAATAGCTTGATCGGCAGAGAGTTCGACTGGTAATCAGGAGAATGCGTGTTCGGGCCCACGTCCGGACAATCTGCATCAAAAAATTAGAAAAATATCGCGCATTACGTGAACAATGAATAACAAATGTGAGGGAATCCATGATGTAGAAACGTTACTAGCTGTTATGAAAACTTGATGCAACACGGAGCTAAATTAATACTCAATTGCAAAGTCTTTTTTTTTTTACGCTTTGGCTCCGGGAAGAAAATTAAAGCATAATGCAAGCGAAAATATAAGTATCAGGTATAAGATTTCAGACTACATTGGAATTATTTTTTGTTCAGTAAAATATAATAAATCGTATGTTGAAATATAGATTCTTCTAACGAGTTTTTGACTCTTTGTACAAATAAAAAAAAATACTACCTCAATTTAAAGGGTAATATATATATTTTTCTTCTTTTTGCAATAAAACAAATAGCGAATCACATTTTTACTACAATTGAAAAGCTATGCTTAAAAAAGAACTTAGTTCAAATTATTTTGTATTTTAACCGTGCTCTTAAATGATGAACACGTGCTGCCATCTAAGTCATAACGGTTCAAACAGCCTGCGAAAACAAATTGTAAAAATTTTCAAAAATAAAAACACTTCTCGGCAAGAAAAAAAATTTAAAATTACATTTTTTTTTTTTTTTTTGGTAGAGCGTTCGGCTATAAACTGCCTAAACTTCGTGCCAGTTCGGGCTGTCCGACGTAATAGCAAATTTGAAGTAAAATTACGCTTTACATGTACTCATAACATACAACAGATAACACACGGAATAAAATAAATGCAGTGAGAATGCTATTTGGTGTTTCGACTCCTTTATGCAGGCTACAGTTATTATTCAGATAAGTTGATTGCTAATTGAAGGGTGTTCTTCCCTTTTTTTTTAAAGCTTTGACTCCGTCCAGACCACTGAGCATAATGTAAGCATAAAAAACAGCATTAGACATACCTCAAGGGAATCCTTTTTGTGCAGAAAAATATTTTCATTGCATGCTGAAATGTAGATTTTTCTAATAGCAGTGTTCGAACTTTTGTACAAATAAAAAATTACTACGCCAAATTAAAACTACGAGTTTCAACCAGTAAATCTCTAATTATTTATTCGAATACAATACAAACATTAAAATTATTATCAATTTCATTAGTAAGAAATCATTTTCTACTCCTCTGCTTTCGGCTGAAAAAAAAAAAACATTTTGTCTATGTTCGAAAAATTACACTTAAAAAACGGACTCAGTTCAACTGGTTTTGGTTTTGAATTTTAAGTGTTCGCTTAAAAGAAAAACAAGTGCGGGCTTTTAAGCCGTACAGGTTAAAGAAGCCTGCTATGGGAAATTGTTGAATATTCAAAAATAAAAACACTTATTTTTTCAACCGAATTTATTACTTCTCTAGAATGTTTGTTTCAATCGCTACGTGAGATCTTCCTCAATCTTAATCAAATTCCATGTTTTACGAATAATTTTAAATCGTATCATGCTGGCTAATGACAAAACATAGACGCATGATCTTATTATATTTTTTTGGTCGAAAAACTTTTTTACTGTGTTTTATTACGCATTTCTTCAATGAAAAGCATTCGAAAAGGAAGGCACAGTTGCTAGGTTTGTTGGAGCGTCGTACTGTTAATCAGAATGGCGCCAGTTCGAATCCGTGCCTTTAAATATCTCTTTAATGCTTCTTTTTTTTCCGCCAGATGCTCACATGGGCAGGACTGTATTTGCCACAACCTGTTTTTTCACATGGAAAATTACTGATTTTTCACGTGTCACTCAGCCACACTTTTAATGATATTTATATTTGCATTGAAAATACGTACAACCAAAAGGGGAGCGATGATCAAATTATCACAGCGTTGTATTTAACGAGGTTTTGTTACTGATGTCTTCAAATTACATGCCTTCTCTTGTACGCTTAATTTTTTCCGTTTACTTTTTTCGATTTTTCTTCATAATATTCTTTTTTTGAAATTTTTAAAGAGCGAAATGCTTTATGAAACGATTCGAAGTACAGTGCGGAGTTCCGCACGGGTCGACTAGTATTACTTTTATTGCTTTCTTTAAAAGTTGGGAAATAACATTTGGTACTCATTTTAAAAAAAGAACAAAGCAAAAACAGCTCGAACTGAGAGAACGAGAAGATAATCGGCGCCGAAATTGTGCCCCTAGTCCCCAGGCGCGACGCTTGCTTTGATTGGATCCCGATGAAGTCATGCGCTGTATCACTCCGTGACGTCATAATCTTGCCTCACTTCTTCTCGTGCCATTCTCCTACAGCAACCTTTCCTTGGCTACTTGGCCTAAAACGCGGTGCCGCATTCCACAAAAGAATCGTTAGCGCCAAAATTGGCGAGATACTATTTTTTTCCTACAAAACGTGAAAAATCCGGAAGATTTTGCTCATAACCGGAAAAACGGAAAAGGACATAAAAATCCGTAAAACTTCCGGGAAATCCGGAAGGCTTGGCAGGTATGAAATACGAATTTCTTTCTTCAATAATTTTTTTAGACATCATTTTAATTCTTATGACATTAGAAAAAATATTCATTCTTAAAACTGATGTCACTTTTTACAATTGTATTATTTTTAATTTGAAGCTTTTCTTTAACCTTGCATCAATTTCTTCAAAATCATTCCAAAACTTTATTATATGTAAGGAGCAGCATGTATAGCCATTCAAGTACAGTAAAACCTGTGAAGTTGACCATTTTTGTAAGTTGACCACCTGTCTATGTTGACCACTTTTGTCAGGAACGGAATTAGTCCTATCTCATATAATGAAGGAAAACCTCTGTAACTTGACCACCTGTCTATCTTGACCACCTGTCTATCTTGACCACTAATGTAAGCCAATTTTGGTTTGGAGTATTGTAAAACACCCTTTGTAAGTTGACCACTTGGTTTATTTTTTTAAACTTTTTTTCAGTAAATTATTTTATTATTTATTTATTAATTATTATTTTGATAGCTTTCCAAGAATGTTTTTGATGCTTTGATGACAGACTAGCATTTTACTAACTAGACTGCAGCATAAAGCTTATGCTGCTCCTTATTCTCAACTTGTTTTTCATTTCTTGTTCTACTTGAGATAGCTTTTTGCACTCTGTTCAATGAAAATAGGTGTCAGTAGAAAAGTTAGTCTTTTCTTTCAGTTGCAATACGTTGGGGCAACACAGGAATTGTGCTAAAAAGAGCAGGCTCGGATCTATATATTTTGGGCCCCCCTGCAACAAAATATGTAGGGCCCCTCCCTAGTGGCCAAAAGTGTCTGTTTGTAAAGTGAATGTCTTAGTGCTAGTTTTTTTTTTTTTTTTTTCTATTTTTTCCTCAATTTCTAGGGCCATTAGCCCTTTTAAGGACGCGGGCCACTCTCACTGCGGGTACGCAGATCTGGGCTTGCTAATGAGTAAAGTTACATGTTTCTGGTCCAAGGGATTAAGAGATAGTAAATTTTTATTTTAACTTTATGAACTGGCAGAGTCGAGCTTGTTGCTCTTAGGCTTCAAAAAGAAAGTTAGTTGAACTTGAGATTAATAAAAAGTATATAATATTAAAATTACTTGAAAATGGAGAAAGCCAGAAAAAATTAGCTGGCATATATGGAATTTCTAAAACTACAGTGTCTAATATATTTAAAAACAAGGAAAAAATAACAAAATTATTTGAATAGTATTTTTAATTATTGTTTCACTTTCAATAATGTTAAACAATGAAAGTGAGTTGAATAGAAAGATTAAGGGTGAATTCCTTTAAAAAATGAATATGCATGGTGCAAGAAATGACAAAAAAAAAAAAAAAAAAATATTACCACCCTTTATAAGTTGACCACCTGTCTAAGTTGACCGCTAAAGTACTGCACCGCGAGTGGTCAACTTACACAGGTTTCACTGTATTTCATTAATATCCTCTTTATTATTAAATTGCAAAATTTAAAAAGTAGTAAATAAAATTTTCATTGGAAAAGTTAAAAATCAGATTAACAATTGTCAAAAATGGTGAAACTTACGTTATGATGATGTCCAAAATCCGTTACCTACAGGAAAACAATGTCCAAAATCTGTTACCTACAGATTGCTGATTTAATTTGCTAATTAACAATTTTTACAAATACCTGCCGTCTTTTCATGTTCATATATTGTGTTCTAGGTATGCATACTATAGAATAAAATCAAAATTGATGTCAAATTCGAAAATTTTTGAAATTGCTCAAAGTTAACTTTTTTGTTCCCACCTTTTGAGAACTGCCCTAGGGCAGTTCTCAAAAGGTGGGAACAAACACAGACCTCAACTTTGAAGCTTCAACACCAAATAACTTTCATTTTAATTAACTCAAAAATTTTTGAGTTAAACTATAATACTGTATAGAGACAAGAATTGACATAAATTATGGAAAAAATGCTCTTCAAATGCCCTTAAAAAAATATTTTCTTTGCTAAAAGGCACAATTTTGGACATACCAAAACGTTAACTGAGCAAATGTACCATTAAAAAAAAATTTTTTTTAATTATTTCCATACGTTTCAAAAAAAAAATTAAAGGTATGAATCTTACACTGAATAACTTTTTGTTAATATTTTACACAGATAACAAAAATAAAGATAGATTGTTTACTTTGTAAACGATTTAAAAAAAAACGTAACTTTGAAATTTGATGTATGTCCAAAAGTTGCGATCTTTAAAATGCTATTATTTGAGAACTAAGTATATGATGTTTTTGTTTTAAAGGTATTTATCGATCCTCAGAATCAATTTTTAATTGTTTAAAAGTGTTTTCATAAGCTTTTATGCAGTATCTTAGAAGAAAAATGATTTTTCTTAAACATACATGTGAGATGTCCAAATGGCGTTACGATCTTGATGCCGATAATTCTGTCCGTTTATTCATAATTTTTGATGATCCACTGTCTTCTAACCTCAATAAAAAAGGTTATTATAATGTTATCTTTTTTAATCCATTGGTATTTTGCATAATTAATACGTTACACATTGAACAATGCTTAAATTACAGTAGTAACATGGCTTTCTATGATCGAACGAAAGCCATTTTGCGCTAACATCGCCAAGCAAACTTCCGCTGGCGACAACACAGTATACGATACGCTAAAGGTTACCAGAGGGGAATTCCAGTCTGACAAATGTAGTTTATCGTCAGCTGTACCACTTTTGGCGACTTTATCACCTGCGCCAGCAATTTTTTTTTTTTTTTTTTTTCCGCTTTTATTATTTTAGAATTCTTTTTCTCTTCTTTCTTTTGGAAACATAATTTAACGATCTCCAAATAGAAATACGAACTTCTTTCTTCAATAATTTTTTTAGACATCATTTTAATTCTTATGACATTAGAAAAAATTATTCATTATTAAAACTGATGTCACTTTTTACAATTGTATTATTTTTAATTTGAAGCTTTTTTTTAACTTTGCATCAATTTCTTCAAAATCATTCCAAAACTTTATTAAATGTAAGGAGCAGCATGTATAGCCATTCAAGTATTTCATTAATATCCTCTTTATTATTAAATTGCAAAATTTAAAAAGTAATAAATAAAATTTTCATTGGAAAAGTTAAAAATCAGATTAATAATTGTCAAAAATGATGAAACTTACGTTATGATGATGTCCAAAATCCGTTACCTACAGGAAAGCAATGTCCAAAATCTGTTACCTACAGATTGCTGATTTAATTTGCTAATTAACAATTTTTACAAATACCTGCTGTCTTTTCATGTTCATATATTGTGTTCTAGGTATGCATACTATAGAATAAAATCAAAATTGATGTCAAATTCGAAAATTTTTGAAATTGCTCATAGTTAACTTTTTTGTTCCCACCTTTTGAGAACTGCCCTTAAGCCTTTTAATTATTAAGTAAAACTATGCACAGCAATACTGAATATCAAAATATATTTAATACATTTATTTATGATACATTATCTCTCTTTACTTTAAATAATAAATTTAAAAAGTGTAATCTATTTATTTAAAGAAAATCCAAAATTTACTTTCCACTATGAAAAACTTTTGTAATTTGCTACTGAAGTATCAAGTGTGTTGTCATGAAACTACACATGGCAGTGCCTGTTGGTGTTGTCATTATGCATAAACTAACAGAGAAATTTTGAAAAACAAATAAAGAATAATTCCAGATGTCCACACTAACCCCTTGTCCACACTAGCCCCCTTCTCCCCTACCCCAAAATCAGTTCGACTCCGACTCCACAGCCCTGATGAGAACTATAGATTTTTTTTATGTCTTTGAAAAAAAAAAAAAAGAGTTCAAATTAATTGCAGTCAAGGGCGTTCACAGGGGGGAGGGGGGGAGTAGCTCGGGTAGCTGTGGGCTCGGGCCCGAGCCTGAAGGGGGCCCGAGATTTTTAAAATTAGGAGTGAAATATATGTAGGGATGTGGAGTAAACAATATGGAGGGGGCCCGTAAAAGTCACAAGGCTCCTTTACCTCAAAACCAGAAAACTCCGACTCCGCAACCCCTACTGTGATTCTCTCGAAACATAAAGCTTGGAGGGACGGGGATCAGCCCTTCACATAAAAATATTATATTAGACCCTATTTTTGTAGGTATAATAATTCTATAAAAAATTAGTAATGTGGCAAAAAAAAAAAAAAAAAGCATTGACAATAGTCAACTGAATCGATTAGATCAGAATTTTTTCTATTTTGCTTTTGTTTTTTTAATTTGGGGGGGGGGGGAACCCTAATTACAAGAATTATTTAAATACTTAGAATAATAAGATAAATAAATACCTTCGTGCTGAAGAATAAGTAAGAAAAAAAAACGTTAAAAATCACAAATTGCAGTATCTGCAATTTCCTTTTGACTTTATATACTTAGAATAATATTTCAATGTGACAAAAAGTAATTGTAATAATTGTGCCTTAAAAAACAAATTAATGAAAGAAATTCAGAAAATTATGAAATATATCGAAATATTATGAAAAATAATAAAAAAAAATAATGTAAAAAAATTCATGTAAAATATCCTTATATATTATTTCTGTAGCCTGTTTTTGGTTTCTACGCCAGATTTTCCTCAATTCTTGATCGAATTCTTTGATTTACGCCTTATTTTAAAGCTTATGGTGCTGGCTACTGACGAAAAATAGACCCACGGTCTAAAAATTGTCTTTTTCAGCCGAAAAAACCTGTTTTAAAGAACCAGAATGGGGTTTTCGGCTAAACTTATAACTTTAATTTGCGCTATGACCGACAGAGCTGAATAGCTTGATCGGCAGAGCGTTCTCTTCGTAACCAGGAGAATACGTGTTCGGGCCCACGTCCGGACAATCTGCAACAAAAAGTTAGAGAAATATCGCGCATTACATGAACACTTAATTAAGTGAATAACAACTATGAAGGAATAGAATAAATGAGAAGGAAACGCTCCTTGCTGATATGAAAACTTGAAGTGACTTTGTGCTAAATTACTTCGGAATTGTACGTTTTTTTTTTTTTTTTTTTTTAAGCTTTGGCTCTGGTAAGAAAATTAAAGCATAATGTAAGTGAAAATATAAGTAACAGGTTTAAGATTTCAGACTACAATAGAATTGTTTTTTGTTCAGAAAAAAAAAATAAATCGTATATTGAAATATATATTCTTCTATTGAGTTTCTGACTCTTTGTACAAATAAAAAAATTACTACCTCAATTTGAAGGGTAAAATATATATTTTTTCTTCTTTTTGCAAAAAAACAAATAGCTTATCACATTTTTACTACATTCGAAAAGCTACGCTTAAAAAAGAGCATAGTTCAATTTATTTTGTATTTTAACCGTGCTGTTAAATGATGAACACGTGCTGCCATCTAAGTCATAACGGTTCCAACAGCCTGCGGTAACAAATTGTAAAAATTTTCAAGAATAAAAAAAATTTTCTTTAATACCTTATCTTATATATTATTCCCTTCTCATTTTAAAACTTATCAGGCTGGCTAATGAAAAAAAAAAAGACTTACGGTCGAAAAATCAAGTTTTCGAAAACGCCCCTTGCTGTTTCAAAACCTTGATGCTGCCTGTAGTTCTTATGCATTTTTTAAAAGCGAAGTTCTAATGCAGTTTTCCATTTTTTACGTCGCTTTCGGCAAAAGAAAAAAAAAAGCCTGTGTGTGTGTTCATATTTTAATAAAGCTTAAAAGCACTGGATTTAGTTGTTCGGTTAAATTGATAGGTTTTTTTCGGTAGAGCCTTCGGCTATAAACTATCTGAACTTCGGGCCAGTTTGGGCTGTCTGATATAATATCAAATTTATATTAGTATTATGCATTACATGTACTCATAACATACAAACGTAATAAAATAAATGCAGTGGGAATGCTACTTGGTGTTTCGACTCCTTTATGCAGGCTACAGTTATCATTCGGATAAGTTGACTGTTAATCGAAGAGTGTTCTTCCTTTTTTTTAAGCTTTGACTACATCCAGACCACTCAGCATAATGTAAGCATAAAAAAGTATTAGATTCACCTAAAGGAAATTCTTTTTGTGCAGAAAAGCATTTTCATTGTATGCTGAAATGTAGATGTTTCTAATAGCAGTGTTCGACCTTTTGTACAATTGAAAAAATACTACGCCAAATTAAAACTACGAGTTTCACCCAGTAAACCTTTAATTTTTTATTCGCGCGAATACGAAATAAAGCATTAAAATTATAATCAACTTCATTTGAAGGAAATCATTTTCTACTCCTCTGCTTTCTGCTGAAAAAAAGAATACATTTTGTCTACGTTCGAAAAATTACACTTAAAGAACGGACTCAGTTGAACTGGTTTTGGTTTTGAACTTTAAGTGTTCGATTAAAAGAGAAACATGTGCGGGCATTTAAGCCGTAACTGTTAAAGCAACTTTCTATGTGAAATAGTTCAATATTCAAAGATAAAAATACTTATTTTCAATCTAATTTATTACTTCTCTAGAATGTTCGTTTCAATCGCTACATGAGATCTTCATCATTCTTTAACCAAATTCCATGCTTTTCGAATAATTTTAAATCGTATCATGCTGGTTAATGACAAAACATAGAAGCATGATCTTATTATTATTATTATTATTTTTTTTTTTTTTTTTTTGGCAAAAAGCTTTTTTGCTGTTTTTTACTACGCATTCCTTCAATGAATAGCTTTCGAAAAGGAAGGCGCAATTGCTAGGTTCGCTGGAGTGTCGGGCTGTTAATCAGAATGGCGCCTATTCGAATCCGTGCCAATAAATATCTCTTTAATGTTTCTTTTTTTTGCTGTCAGATGCTAACATGGGCAGGACTGTATTTGCCACAACCTGTTTTTTCACATGCACAATTATTGCTTTTTCACGAGTAACTACTCAGCCACTTTTAATGATATTTATGTTTGTATTGAAAATATGTACGACTAAAAGGTGAGCGATGATCAAATTATCACAACGTTGTATTTAACGAGGTTTTGTTCCTGATGTCTTTAAATTACATGCCTTCTCTTCTGCGCTTACTTTTTTTCGATTTCTTCTTCATAATTTTCTTCCTCTAAAATTTTTAAAGAGCGAAATGCCTTATGAAAGGATTCGAAGCACAGTGCGGAGTTCCGCACGGGTCGACTAGTACTTATATATTATTTCTGTAGCCTGTTTTTGGTTTCTACGCGAGATTTTCCTCAATTCTTGATCGATTTCTTTGATTTACACCTCATTTTAAAGCTTATCGTGCAGGCTATTGACGAAAAATAGACCCACGGTCTAAAAATTGTTTTTTCGGACAAAAAAAAACCTGTTTTAAAGAACCAGAATGAGGTTTTCGGTTAAATTTATAACTTTAACTTACACTGTTACCGACAGAGCTGAATAGCTTGATCGGCAGAGAGTTCGACTGGTAATCAGGAGAATGCGTGTTCGGGCCCACGTCCGGACAATCTGCATCAAAAAATTAGAAAAATATCGCGCATTACGTGAACAATGAATAACAAATGTGAGGGAATCCATGATGTAGAAACGTTACTAGCAGTTATGAAAACTTGATGCAACACGGAGCTAAATTAATACTCAATTGCAAAGTCTTTTTTTTTTTTTACGCTTTGGCTCCGGGAAGAAAATTAAAGCATAATGCAAGCGAAAATATAAGTATCAGGTATAAGATTTCAGACTACATCGGAATTATTTTTTGTTCAGTAAAATATAATAAATCGTATGTTGAAATATAGATTCTTCTAACGAGTTTTTGACTCTTTGTACAAATAAAAAAAAATACTACCTCAATTTAAAGGGTAATATATATATTTTTCTTCTTTTTGCAATAAAACAAATAGCGAATCACATTTTTACTACAATTGAAAAGCTATGCTTAAAAAAGAACTTAGTTCAAATTATTTTGTATTTTAACCGTGCTCTTAAATGATGAACACGTGCTGCCATCTAAGTCATAACGGTTCAAACAGCCTGCGAAAACAAATTGTAAAAATTTTCAAAAATAAAAACACTTCTCGGCAAGAAAAAAAATTTAAAATTACATTTTTTTTTTTTTTGGTAGAGCGTTCGGCTATAAACTGTCTAAACTTCGTGCCAGTTCGGGCTGTCCGACGTAATAGCAAATTTGAAGTAAAATTACGCTTTACATGTACTCATAACATACAACAGATAACACACGGAATAAAATAAATGCAGTGAGAATGCTATTTGGTGTTTCGACTCCTTTATGCAGGCTACAGTTATTATTCAGATAAGTTGATTGCTAATTGAAGGGTGTTCTTCCCTTTTTTTTTAAAGCTTTGACTCCGTCCAGACCACTGAGCATAATGTAAGCATAAAAAACAGCATTAGACATACCTCAAGGGAATCCTTTTTGTGCAGAAAAATATTTTCATTGCATGCTGAAATGTAGATTTTTCTAATAGCAGTGTTCGAACTTTTGTACAAATAAAAAATTACTACGCCAAATTAAAACTACGAGTTTCAACCAGTAAATCTCTAATTATTTATTCGAATACAATATAAACATTAAAATTATTATCAATTTCATTAGTAAGAAATCATTTTCTACTCCTCTGCTTTCGGCTGAAAAAAAAAAAAAAAAAACATTTTGTCTATGTTCGAAAAATTACACTTAAAAAACGGACTCAGTTCAACTGGTTTTGGTTTTGAATTTTAAGTGTTCGCTTAAAAGAAAAACAAGTGCGGGCTTTTAAGCCGTACAGGTTAAAGAAGCCTGCTATGGGAAATTGTTGAATATTCAAAAATAAAAACACTTATTTTTTCAACCGAATTTATTACTTCTCTAGAATGTTTGTTTCAATCGCTACGTGAGATCTTCCTCAATCTTAATCAAATTCCATGTTTTACGAATAATTTTAAATCGTATCATGCTGGCTAATGACAAAACATAGACGCATGATCTTATTATATTTTTTTGGTCGAAAAACTTTTTTACTGTGTTTTATTACGCATTTCTTCAATGAAAAGCATTCGAAAAGGAAGGCACAGTTGCTAGGTTTGTTGGAGCGTCGTACTGTTAATCAGAATGGCGCCAGTTCGAATCCGTGCCTTTAAATATCTCTTTAATGCTTCTTTTTTTTCCGCCAGATGCTCACATGGGCAGGACTGTATTTGCCACAACCTGTTTTTTCACATGGAAAATTACTGATTTTTCACGTGTCACTCAGCCACACTTTTAATGATATTTATATTTGCATTGAAAATACGTACAACCAAAAGGGGAGCGATGATCAAATTATCACAGCGTTGTATTTAACGAGGTTTTGTTACTGATGTCTTCAAATTACATGCCTTCTCTTGTACGCTTAATTTTTTCCGTTTACTTTTTTCGATTTTTCTTCATAATATTCTTTTTTTGAAATTTTTAAAGAGCGAAATGCTTTATGAAACGATTCGAAGTACAGTGCGGAGTTCCGCACGGGTCGACTAGTTATTAATATACAGCAGATATTTTTTTTCCGGACAAACAATAATTTCCGACAAGTCAAAAGACTCCTTTTCCTCAAAATCAGAAAACTCCGACTCCTACGATGATTCTCTCGAAACATAGGGGGAGGTGGGGGTACGTTGGACCGGTCCCAATTATTTTAATACTATTAATATTTTTCAATTTTATTTTAGGACCAACAAATAGCACCTATGGTCCTACACATCCTATAATATAATAAAATAATATGGTACATTTATATTGAACAAATTTTATTCCAGAAAGTCTTATTCACATTATCTCTCTTTACTTTAAATAATAAATTTAAAAAGTGTAATCTATGTATTTAAAGAAAATCCAAAATTTACTTTCCACTATGAAAACCTTTTGTAATTTGCTACTGAAGTATCAAGTGTGTTGTCATAAAACTACACATGGCAGTGCCTGTTGGTGTTGTCATTATGCATAAACTAACAGAGAAATTTTGAAAAACAAATAAAGAATAATTCCAGATGTCCACACTAACCCCTTGTCCACACTAGCCCCCTTCTCCCCTACCCCAAAA